>NC_091146.1:37685875-37978807 GCF_041381155.1 Argopecten irradians | reverse complement strand
CCCTTCAAGGCCATGCTCAACCGACTCCCTGCTACATATGCAGTTCTATTATGCATAGAATTTGTAGAGTTCAGGGAAATAAATTACAATTAGAATAATCTGTCAATCCAGGTTTACATCAATATTGTTTACCCACATTTAATACAAATCTGCATCAAAAGAGTCTCATTGAACTATTGGCACTACAAAATTCACATTATCACGGTGCTACTATACATACATATTTACTTCTGACCATAAACTGCATAAACTTCCTAAAGAAAAACTTAGCGTTGATAACTGCCTCGTGCACATGTACACACTCCAAGTCTTATCTATTACGCAATACATGTATCATGGACTTAAAAGCATGATTAGATTATTCACATCAAATGTTTATCATAGAAAGTGGCAACATTATTAATTATCTTTAGAAGCATCAAGACTGAACATCAGTACAAAAATTACCTCTAAGTCGAACTGTCTACACACCAAGACCACATAGGCACATTACCAAATGGCAAGTTTACTGGAATCAGTTTTCTGTTAAGGTGGCCAGGATCCCCGTCATCATTTACATTGCTTACTAGCGGATAATGCTTAATGGATTTGACTGGGCGCATTGCCCATACAACCATCTGCAGATGGTCTGAAGACAGCGATGAAAACAAGGACATTGTTTTTCAACAATTCAATGACAAACATTTTTTTAAATTTGTTAAGGTCTAAACATTTAGTAATAATGAGGTAAAAATCTGATCATATGCACATATGAATGCAATAAACTATACAGAAATCTGAAATGTAATTATCAATAATAAAATATCTAGATATAATCCTTAGAAAAGTTATATTACCTGAGGTTCTTTAAGCTCATAACAATTATTACTTAATTAAACATGACAAGTAAAAGCCTATATCACTTTGTTTAAAAAAAAAACCAAGAAGAAATAGTACAGGTATACAAAAGTTTTTTTTTAAGGCGAAACCGCCCACTACCTATTCACGTTCTTCACAAGTACAGTTCAGCACCTGTCGAGATTCTATATTATAGTGCTGTCACCACTTACATTATCAGAGTCACTACTAATTATATACAAGTTAAGGGATCAATGATATCTAGCAACGTACTTCATATCCAACTGCTGTCCTCGATGACGGAGAGTCTGTGACTACACAGTGCGTGGGACTGCTACATGAATAACGTAAAAATTGCCAAAAAATCCGCGTAAAAGGAAGGTACAGGACAGATCGGGACGAGATAGAAAACACTCTAGCAACTGGGTATCATGCGAGATTTCCATTCCTCCTGTGCCAGTTGCGAGAAACAATGTAGCACTCAGTAAGATACAATTAGCTACCTGAAGCATAGAGCTTTTCTTTTGGGTTTGAGACAGGTCATAGCGAATAATCATGACCCAATATTCACCTGAGATTCCCCACTATTACTTGGGTGGCAAAGTATGTTGCAACGTGATTGTTCCAGGTGTTTTGTATAAACCATTATTACTGACACGCATTTGCTACACATAGAAGTGGAAATAGCGCCCCGTGGAAAGTGGATGATCCATATAATAAGAATATGTAACAATACTATAGCAATGTTTTTGATAAAGGGGCAGATTGCCTAAAAATTTTACAATATTTTGCTAACACTGTTTTGGAATAGGCCTAACTTCCTGCCCCATACATAATAGTCCTACAGAAATGTGCATATCTCCCCAATATAACTATATTATGTATTTATCCTGCAACTGTCCCACAAACTGACCGATAACTAACTGCCGGATAAACTTGTGCTTTAACCGTCAATACGATATGCATTATATCCGTCAAAACGATCACGTGAATTTGTTCCATCAATCTGACGGAACTTTTTCTAACTTGACCCAGAACTTGAACCTTCCGGTGTGAATGAAAACGTCATTCAGTCCCGCTAAAAAAACGTGACGTCACATTCATCGAAATGACGTCATTTTTACGATATCGAAAAATCTCGTATGGCGGTGCTCGTCTTTTTCTTGGCTCATTACAAAGGGTATGTTATTTGGTTAAGTAATTCTTTAATGGGTATTGAGATTGTTATTTGAGTATTTTCATTTCCTTTCAGTGATATATCACCCTGAATAGAATTACGGTGTACTTGTTTGTGTAATGCGCTTATTTATTTCCCACGGCAGTAAAAAGGAGTACACTCTCATTCGGTATAAGTGAATGAATCTTTACCTCCGCATCAAAAAAGCGTCTCGCTACGAGCGAAACAAAGTAAGGAACTGTCAATTTGCTTAGTCGTTTTTGAAAGCCATAATGGTTGCAGGATAAACAGAATACACGGTTAGTATCTTACAATACAAGTTTTTATTTTGCTGGTGCTTCGACACGGAAAGCCGAGTATGACTCTGGCAAAAGCCTCGTCAACTCGGCTTTCCTAAGTCACGCACCAAAATTAAACCTTGTATTGTAAGATACTACAACCGTGTATTCCTCTATATATCGGTTACTGTAACATGCGACAACATTAGCCGTAGAGGGCATACTATGAGTGATGTGTGTGAGTGTGCGAAGAGCGAAGGGGGGTGTTACAAACATATTAATTATTAAAAGTTAAAACGATATCTTGAAGCAGTTTCTGTTCGTAGGAAGCCTCCAAAATACTATTTGTTTTTGATATCCACAACACAAGGCAACTAGGTATACGTCTAAAAATTTATGACATGCCGTAAAACATTGCTAAATGGTCAGTGTGATATTATACATGTACCGGGGTATGCTAATTTTCACAACGGCGGGTCAATCTGAAGATTCCTGTCGGCATCCTAATTATTACGCAGTAGTTGACTATCACTATACACAACACAGCAAAATTGTGAAATGAATTTTCATTGTTAACATTATTGACCTCACCCACCCAGTCTGTACAGTAACTTAAGCCTAAGCAATTATTATGTGTCATGAAAAACTGAGTGCATACAAATGTACATGTATCTACATGTAATAATGTTGATCATATCCATTGTCAAACTTCATTGTTACTATTTTTTCTGGTTTGTTTTCTTTAGTTGTCTAATATTCAGATTACTTAAAGGCGTTTCGGTACCTTCTGAAAGTCATTTCGCCATGTTTACTTTATGATACCGAAAAGACTTCCGCATGTACCGAAATGACATGTAACGAAGCTACTGTGTGTGTGTGTGTGTGTGTGTACGCTACATGTGAGCCTACGCACTAACGAAACGACATGTGCATTACTTTATGGTTTAACTACTAGCAATTTAATCATATGATCAAACAATATATTAGGAGATACATATATTCAAACGGCATATGCCTCAAAGGCAGTACAAATGTCAGTTTACGTGCTGTTAAGCCACGATTTAGAACGCATGCATGGTCCTGTTGTCAGACAGTCACTCGCGATGATGATCATAAACAGATTGTAAACAGTAGCCTACCTAACGTTATATTTCAGGCCTACAAAAACAATCAAATATATCTGATAATACTAATAAGAGCGCAGCTCTCTGCGCGGCCGAAAGCCGCGTAGAGCGAAGCTCTACTAACCATAACATGTGTGTAAGCATAAAGATCCAATACATTCCAGTACCCCTTTGGACTTTGAAATTGTCCAATACATTCCAGTACCCCTTTGGACTTTGAAATTGTGTCCCGCGGGAAAAGTCTCGCGCCCCATGCAGGCAGCCATGTTTTAATTCTCGTTATCAGCACGACGATATTTGAAATTTCTGTACTAGACTAAATGTGTTATCAGCATACGTTTTAAAATTACTGTAAGTAGCTTTAATTTACACATAAACAAGAACAACGCAATAAATGTTCTATTTAAGGATTAAAGTCTCTTTCTGGTGGTTCTATCGAAGGATAAAGTTGAGTAGGGTATCGATATTTGGAATTTATCTGCATATGTATTCAAACTGTTTAAAAGCCCTTGCAACCCTTCAACTTATTCAGAAAACAATACCAGATCGTCAGCGTAAAGAAGAAGGAATAAACTCAATTATCCAAACTCGTAACTAGGAGCACCATTTTCAATAAAGCTATTCTCAAAATCGTTTATAAACAAAGAAAAAAGCAGGGGGGGGGGGGCAAAATTTCCCCTTGCATTAAACCTACGTTATTAGAGAAAATTTGAACAGTTTACATTTACTAAAACACAAGATTTAACAGAAGTATAAAGAGATTTTACCGTTGTCAAAAACTTTCCCTAATACCTATTTTAGACAGTTGGCACCAGAGACTTGCTCTATCTACAAAGTAAAAAGCTTTACGAAAAATTACAACAATAAAGACGTTTTCTTTTAGACAAAGTTTTTTTTATTATGATTTGTAAAGCGAAAATAGCATCAATTGTACTAACCCCAGGTCTGAATCCGAATTGAGCGTCCGTTAAAATATCATGTCTGTTACAGATATCTAATCAAAGTACTGAAAGTACTCATAGTCAGGCATGCCTAGCGATATAGGTCATATATATACACGTAGCATTAATAGGTAATGTACTACGGTAATACTTTTAATTTCCTCATGCTTTTATCAATGTAGTCAGACAAGTCAACAAAATTATTCAATAGTGTTCTTTTCACATTTGATTATCTTATACTAAAACAATATGCCGAGTGTTAATAAAATATCTTTGATATCATTCAATATCAAATACGGGGTACTGTTCATTTAATATCCTTTACAAATTAGAATTCCCATAGGCACAGTAATAGCTGATGGAGAATTAGAGATTTTCATTGCTGTTTTTATCAGGTCATGTGGTTGTCAAAATTTGTGACAATAACGGTTAACTTCTTGTATCAATCACACAAATGTTTCATTATATATTGTAGCATTTACTGCAGTTGTGATAGAGGTAACTTTATGGAATGTACATGCAAGTATTTAATGAGCAATTAACACTATTATTTACACTAATAGTTTTATTACAAAATTTGAAAAAGATACTGTATTGTCGTGGAACATTTAAGCAGATTATCATCATGAAACACATTTGTATAATGTAATACAAAATGAATTTTAAGATTTCACTGTTATTGCTGAATCATCTTGCGATGAAATAAAATCATTAAAGCTTAGAAAAAAATTCAACATACATTTTGTTATCATGTCAGTGAGGCTATTTTACATGTTCATTGGAATGTTATTGCCAACACATTGCTAGTTATGTTAAATTGAGGTAACAATTGCAAATAAAAAAAGATCTGTAAATTCCTACAGCTCAAGAGAGTGCGGTGATGCAAAAACTGGGTATGTTCCAGCTTTTTGAGAACAATGAAAATTTTTAAAAATGTATATTTTTTCTGCCATTCAACAGAAGTTATTATCCAGTGATTAATATATGTTTTACTTGTAATTTTACAAATTGAAAATAACACAAAAAATCTTATTTTGCATAAGGAAACCATATCTGTTTAACTGTAAAATTCTATCAAATGTTAAACATAACAATGCATCTCTGATATACTAGTTACTACACATGCAGTATCCATTTTAAATCATCTATCGATTTCAACACTGATATTATCTATTATAAATCATGTACTGACTTCAATACTTGTAGTATCCAACATCTAATGATTTCTACGCATTATTTGTCAAACATAAATCATCTACTGATTGATTTCAACACTTTCTTCTATTAACTTCTATACTAACATAAATCATCTACTGATTTCTACACTAGAAGTATCCATCATAAATCATCTACTGATTTCTACACTAGAAGTATCCATCATAAATCATCTACTGATTTCTACACATTAAGAATCCATCATAAATCATCTACTGATTTCTTCACATTAAGTATCAATCATAAATCATCTACTGATTTCTACACTAGAAGTATCCATCATAAATCATCTTCTGATTTCTACACATAAATTGACCATAATAAATCATCTACTTATTCTACACTAGAAGTATCCATAATAAATCATCTACTGATTCATCCTAGATGTCAATTCTTATTGTTTTTCACAATATTTAGGAAAGTAGGTCACACTGATCTAATTTTACAAAATTCATGTTCGGTATGTTTTGGTCATCCCAGATATCAATTCTTATTGTTCTATAACAATATATAGAAAACTAGGTCACACTGACCTAATTTTGCAAAATTCCCCTTCACCATCTATTGGTCACCCTAAATGTCAATTTTCATTGTCCTGTGGTAATTTTTAAAAAAGTAGGTCACACTGACCTAATTTTACAAAATTCATGTTCGTTGTGTTTTGGTCATCCCAGTTATCAATTCTTATTGTTCTATCACAATATGTAGAAAAGTAGGTCACACTGACCTAATTTTACAAAATTCATGTTCGGTGTGTTTTGGTCATCCCAGATATCAATTCTTATTGTTCTATCACAATATGTAGAAAAGTAGGTCACACTGACCTAATTTTACCAAATTCATGTTCGGTGTGTTTTGTTCATCCCAGATATCAATTCTTATTGTTCTATTACAATATGTAGAAAAAAAGACCTAATTTTGAAAATTCAAAAATGCAAGATCAGTAAGTTTCGCACTCATCTCAGATATCAATTTCTTTGGTCCTATGATAATATTTAAATATTAAGTATTATTTAAATTTAATGTACTAACAATGACCATATTTTGTTTGTTGTTTCTCCTGAATGTCGTTTTTAGGTCACCTGAGACGAAGTCTCAGTTGACCTATTCTTGTCGTCTGTTGTCCGTCGTCGTGCGTCAAAATATTACAAGGAGTCAACTTATTTTAGGTGTATAGGTTCCATAATAATTGGATCAATATATAAATTGCCACAAGATGAATTTGCCCTTGCTTTCTCACCTTTCAGTGTGCTAGTTTCATATGGCGGCGGGGAGTTTATGTCTTAGATATTTTCTATTTTTTTTTTGCACTTTGTTCTTTATTTATGCATCAGAACTCAGGTGACCGGTAAGGCCCTTGGGCCTCTTGTTATTGTTATGCGACAATTTCAGAAAAATAGGTCGCACTCATGAGTCATGATTATAGACGTCTTTCTGTGTTATAACTATTTTGTCTATTGATCATTCAAAGATTCAAAGTAATGTCAATCAAACCAAACATAAATTCATTACAGGTTTTACATTTAGAATTTTAAAATTTGTTAACATTTACTACACTTATGCTAAAAAATGTGCTAGGCCTCATGTTGTCTACAAAGTCTGAAAAAGACATTTGTCACCAACCAAATTTTATCAGCAACTTAAAGCTCCAGGAATGTTAAACTGGATAGGAACCAGTGTGAACAGGTACACCGGAATAAGTAAAACAATACACACAAGCATGTGCGTTTGTCACTTGGCATCCAATGTAACAGTACACGAGGCGCATTAATCTGAAGCCGTTGTCTAAGCTATTCACAGGCTCCATTGGCGGAACAGCGAAAACAATTACCAGTATATGGTTTTATTTCAGGGAGGGAAATTGATCAGCCATTTCTTATCTGAAAAAGCACGGATATTTGGCATATCTTTGATAAAGACAAATCAAAGAAAAAATAACTTCTACCTAAAACTTTCATTTTGATTTTCATACATTTTTCTTCCGCATTGAATGATGCTGACTATAAAATACAGCTTCGAAATCACTGAAAAGCCAGGGACTATCTTCAGCAGCGCATTGATTTCACTGAAGGTAGTAAAAGGCAGTGAAAGTATTTTTCTCAAATGGTCGCTATGCCTATAGTCAGGCAATGCCTAAGGCATGCCTGACTAAAAATCTTTTTTTAAGAATTGAGGTAAACAGCTGATTTGGCTAATGCCCCGATAATTGTTAGGGTCAGTTCGACTCTTATGATTAGGTACTGCAGTAACTGCAGTACTGCAATAACTGCAGTAGACCATTGAGACGAAAAACAACCCGAGTTTAAAATGTTATTAAATAATGTACGCAACATTCATTTATCAAACAGCCCAGACCGTGTGATTTACCACGTTTAAGATTATTAATTGCAAATTGTATTTCATTAATAGAAAACATACGTGTCTAACTCCTCAAAAATTACCTCCTCATCAACTACAGCCTCGTTCTCGATTGTAGAAGCGGAGTTAACTCCATTGTTAGCTACATTATTGAAATGGTCAAACAACTGAAATTTGGGGTGAGTTAGAATTTCTGTTTTTACGGAATTTTTTTTGTAAAAATGTTTTGGGTTATGCTTGCGAAGATATTCTAACCTATCACCCTCGTGCAACATGTAAATAATTGTCTTTTGTTCTTTTTTTCAATAATTTCATAACGCCTGTTCTTAGCAATCAACTGCATCACTGCATTTTTATTTTTGTTAAAGATGCTAAGAGCACTTAAATATTGACTACGTAAACATTTTTTAAACATAAAGATTGACCATTTTGATACTGAGCTCGGCCCGTCCTGTCTTTATTACGAAAATCAGTAGATACATATGATCTTTAAGCTGATCAGAGTTGACGTTTAAAGATTTTATGATACTTGAAATTATCAGTAGGTTTCTTATTACGATTAACCTCATCTGCTTTTGTCGAGTTATTCAATATACTAACATTTTCAGTAAAAAGTTGCAGGTGTAGAGGAGCATGATCTGAGCAGTCTGTAAAATTGCAAACAATAAAAGATTTTACAATTGGAAATAATGAAAAAGACATCAGTAAATAATCAAGCACACTCATACCATTATGACCACAAAAAGTGAAATCATTGGAAGTACCATCATTGTCTCTGCCGTTTCTAATACGAAGACCGGTAGACTTTCACAACTTAATTAATCTTGAACCATAATCATTGATACCTGTATCAGGGTTATATCTAAGGGGGGATTTTGTCAACATTATCGCATATATAATTAAATATAGATTCAGGGTGATTTCGGACACATCCATGAATAAAATCATAATTAATAAAATCATCCATATTATGAGTTCGAGTATTTAAGTCTCCTAACATTACTTGCTTGGAAGCAGAGGCATCCACAGGGGGCCAACCCAATGTTGTCCTACATTTATTGTGTTTGGTGGATAGACTATTGAGTATATATGACAGTCATGTGATTTTTTTCCAGAAAATACAGGATTTGAAAAATTATTAAAAATGACTTTTTATTTATTTTCATACGAACGATTCTAAAAAGGATTTTTCTAATCAATACACAACGTCGACGTCTCTATTGTGACGTCATCGGGTTTTCGCGCCATTCACGGATTGTTTTCTTCATAGTATATGAAGAAAAGGAATCTGTCAATCAGAAAGTCGGATTTGGTATGAAAACAAATAAAAATTGAATATATCATTCTCAACATTTAAAATCACTTTCACATCATCTCATTTTCAACAAAACCAGCTCAAAGTTTTAATACAGATATTACGATAGTTTGTACTTTAAAAAAGAATTCACATAAATACATTGTATATTTATAAACATTCCCATTATAATATATACTATGATACATTAACTACCAATCGATCACGCAGTAGTATGTAGCCACGTTGTTTGACCCAACAGTCCACACTTAGAAGTACGTTGTTTGACCCAACAGTCCACACTTAGAAGTACGTTGTTTGACCCAACAGTCCACACTTAGAAGTACGTTGTTTGACCCAACAGTCCACACTTAGAAGTACGTTGTTTGACCCAACAGTCCACACTTAGAAGTACGTTGTTTGACCCAACAGTCCACACTTAGAAGTACGTTGTTTGACCCAACAGTCCACACTTAGAAGTACGTTGTTTGACCCAACAGTCCACACTTAGAAGTACGTTGTTTGACCCAACAGTCCAGTACTTTTGACCAACAGTCACCTTAGAAGTACGTTGTTTGACCCAACAGTCCACACTTAGAAGTACGTTGTTTGACCCAACAGTCCACACTTAGAAGTACGTTGTTTGACCCAACAGTCCACACTTAGAAGTACGTTGTTTGACCCAACAGTCCACACTTAGAAGTACGTTGTTTGACCCAACAGTCCACACTTAGAAGTACGTTGTTTGACCCAACAGTCCACACTTAGAAGTACGTTGTTTGACCCAACAGTCCACACTTAGAAGTACGTTGTTTGACCCAACAGTCCACACTTAGAAGTACGTTGTTTGACCCAACAGTCCACACTTAGAAGTACGTTGTTTGACCCAACAGTCCACACTTAGAAGTACGTTGTTTGACCCAACAGTCCACACTTAGAAGTACGTTGTTTGACCCAACAGTCCACACTTAGAAGTACGTTGTTTGACCCAACAGTCCACACTTAGAAGTACGTTGTTTGACCCAACAGTCCACACTTAGAAGTACGTTGTTTGACCCAACAGTCCACACTTAGAAGTACGTTGTTTGACCCAACAGTCCACACTTAGAAGTACGTTGTTTGACCCAACAGTCCACACTTAGAAGTACGTTGTTTGACCCAACAGTCCACACTTAGAAGTACGTTGTTTGACCCAACAGTCCACACTTAGAAGTACGTTGTTTCAGACTGCTCTCTAAGTAAGTGTTGTTCAGAAGTACGTTGTTTCAGACTGCTCTATAAGTAAGTGTTGTTTAGAAGTACGTTGTTTGTGACTGCTCTCTAAGTAAGTGTTGTTTAGAAGTACGTTGTTTGAGACTGCTCTCTAAGTAAGTGTTGTTTAGAAGTACGTTGTTTGTGACTGCTCTCTAAGTAAGTGTTGTTTAGAAGTACGTTGTTTGTGACTGCTCTCTAAGTAAGTGTTGTTTAGAAGTACGTTGTTTGAGACTGCTCTCTAAGTAAGTATTGTTTAGAAGTACGTTGTTTGAGACTGCTCTCTAAGTAAGTATTGTTTAGAAGTACGTTGTTTGAGACTGCTCTCTAAGTAAGTGTTGTTCAGAAGTACTCTGTTTCAGACTGCTCTCTAAGTAAGTGTTGTTCAGAAGTATTCTGTTTCAGACTGCTCTCTAAGTAAGTGTTGTTCAGAAGTACTCTGTTTCAGACTGCTCTCTAAGTAAGTGTTGTTCAGAAGTACTCTGTTTGAGACTGCTCTCTAAGTAAGTATTGTTTAGAAGTACGTTGTTTGAGACTGCTCTCTAAGTAAGTGTTGTTTAGAAGTACGTTGTTTGTGACTGCTCTCTAAGTAAGTGTTGTTTAGAAGTACGTTGTTTGAGACCGCTCTCTAAGTAAGTATTGTTTAGAAGTACGTTGTTTGAGACTGCTCTCTAAGTAAGTATTGTTTAGAAGTACGTTGTTTGAGACTGCTCTCTAAGTAAGTGTTGTTCAGAAGTACTCTGTTTCAGACTGCTCTCTAAGTAAGTGTTGTTCAGAAGTATTCTGTTTCAGACTGCTCTCTAAGTAAGTGTTGTTCAGAAGTACTCTGTTTCAGACTGCTCTCTAAGTAAGTGTTGTTCAGAAGTATTCTGTTACAGACTGCTCTCTAAGTAAGTGTTGTTCAGAAGTACTCTGTTTGAGACTGCTCTCTAAGTAAGTATTGTTTAGAAGTACGTTGTTTGAGACTGCTCTCTAAGTAAGTGTTGTTTAGAAGTGCGTTGTTTGAGACTGCTCTCTAAGTAAGTGTTGTTCAGAAGTATTCTGTTTGAGACTGCTCTCTAAGTAAGTGTTGTTCAGAAGTACTCTGTTTGAGACTGCTCTCTAAGTAAGTATTGTTTAGAAGTACGTTGTTTGAGACTGCTCTCTAAGTAAGTGTTGTTCAGAAGTATTCTGTTTCAGACTGCTCTCTAAGTAAGTGTTGTTCAGAAGTACTCTGTTTGAGACTGCTCTCTAAGTAAGTATTGTTTAGAAGTACGTTGTTTGAGACTGCTCTCTAAGTAAGTGTTGTTTAGAAGTACTCTGTTTGAGACTGCTCTCTAAGTAAGTGTTGTTTAAAAGTACCTTGTTTGAGACTGCACTCCAAGTAAGTGTTGTTTAGAATTACGTTGTTTGAGACTGCTCTCTAAGTAAGTGTTGTTTAGAAGTACGTTGTTTTAGACTGCTCTCTAAGTAAGTGTTGTTTCTCGTCTGCTATTGAAACACGCTGTTTCTTTTGGTTCCGTTTCTTCTGTGTTACCAAGCGAGCTTTGATCTTCTTATCGCCCTCTTTGGCCGCGATTATGGCCTCCCTGTCGTCATCGCTTAGACTCCAGCCAAGAGTGTGGTCAGAAAACTTCCATGAGCTATTGTACTGATGGCCAAATCTATAGGGTGCGCGTGCGCAAAAGTGTGCGAATGTCGTTAGTCGGTGTACCAGCATGCATAAAAACTGTAGCACGAAAGAGAAATCCGAAAAATCGCCAAGAAATATCAGACCTGAAAACCAGAAAAAAAATGTAGGTAAATACCACTAATAAAGTCTGTAACGCCATACGATAACATATGTAAACACATACTTAGTCTGATAAGTAAACACAAGTCTGATAAGTACAACACAAGTCTAATAAGTACAACACCAGTCTGATAAGTACAACACCAGTCTGATAATACAACACAAGTCTGAGAAGTAAAACAAGTCTAATAAGTACAACACAATTCTGATAAGTAACACAAGTCTGATAAGTAAAACAACACAAGTCTGATAAGTAAAACACAAGTCTGATAAGTAAAACAAGTCTGATAAGTACAACACAAAGTCTGATAGGTAAAACAAATCTGATAAGTACAACATAAGTCTTAGAAGTAACACAAGTCTTATAAGTACCAAGAAACAAGTCTATAGAAGTACAAACAAGTCTGATAAGTACAACACAAGTCTGATAAGTACAACACAAGTCTGATAAGTACAACACAAGTCTGATAAGTACAACACAAGTCTAATAAGTACAACACAAGTCTGATAAGTACAACACAAGTCTGATAAGTACAACACAAGTCTGATAAGTACAACACAAGTCTGATAAGTACAACACAAGTCTGATAAGTACAAACACAAGTCTGATAAGTACAACACAAGTCTGAATAAAGTAAGACAACACAATTCTGATAAGTACAACACAAGTCTGATAAGTACAACACAAGTCTGATAAGTAAAACACCAGATAAGTAATAAGTACAACACCAGTCTGATAAGTACAACACAAGATCGATAAGTACAACACAAGTCTGAGAAGTAAAACAAGTCTGATAAGTACAACACAAGTCTGATAAGTAACACAAGTCTGATAAGTACAACACAAGTCTGATAAGTACAACACAAGTCTGATAAGTAAAACACAAGTCTGATAAGTACAACACAAGTCTGATAAGTACAACACAAGTCTGATAAGTACAACACAAGTCTGATAAGTACAACAAGTCTGATAAGTACAACACAAGTCTGATAAGTACAACACAAGTCTGATAAGTGCAACACAAGGCTGATAAGTACAACACAAGTCTGATAAGTACAACACAAGTCTGATAAGTACAACAAGTCTGTTTATATCACAAACGTTAATAAACATTAATGTAAATGTATACAGGTAGGCAAGTTTACAAAAGAATAATAACATTTAAGCACTGGACTGCATTCAGTTGGCAATTATGGGAGGATGAATGCCAACTGAACAACTTGAAGCAGTAGTGCGCTTCAGTGAATTTATCGCTGGCCTTTATCCTTTCAATCAACGCCAAATGAATGCAGTTGAATGGTTGATATTTTTACATTTGATAACAATTTTTGAGGACATATTAAGACATTTTGCACCTATCATGTCATTATCCTTACATTTCAATAGTCATGGTCTATTATCGTGGCATGAGTGAATAGAATAAGAGACTGGCAGTCATACACTAAAAAACACCAACATGTGGTATTAAACATGTGAATGTGACATTTAGAGATCTGACTTTGTCTAATATATACATCGTAAAGACTTGATTTGTGCGGTATTATGATATCTGAATGGCCGTGACATTTAGAGATCTGACTTTGTCTAATATATATATCGTAAAGACTTGATTTGTGCGGTATTATGATATCTGAATGGCCGTGACATTTAGAGATCTGACTTTGTCTAATATATATATCGTAAAGACTTGATTTGTGCGGTATTATGATATCTGAATGGCCGTGACATTTAGAGATCTGACTTTGTCTAATATATATATCGTAAAGACTTGATTTGTGCGGTATTATGATATCTGAATGGCCGTGACATTTAGAGATCTGACTTTGTCTAATATATATATCGTAAAGACTTGATTTGTGCGGTATTATGATATCTGAATGGCCGTGACATTTAGAGATCTGACTTTGTCTAATATATATATATCGTAAAGACTTGATTTGTACGGTATTATGATATCTGAATGACCGTGACATTTAGAGATCTGACTTTGTCTAATATATATATATTGTAAAGACTTGATTTGTGCGGTATTATGATATCTGAATGGCCGTGACATTTAGAGATCTGACTTTGTCTAATATATATATATTGTAAAGACTTGATTTGTGCGGTATTATGATATCTGAATGGCCGTGACATTTAGAGATCTGACTTTGTCTAATATATATATCGTAAAGACTTGATTTGTGTGGTATTATGATATCTGAATGGCCGTGACATTTAGAGATCTGACTTTGTCTAATATATGTATCGTAAAGACTTGATTTGTGCGATATTATGATATCTGAATGGCCGTGACATTTAGAGATCTGACTTTGTCTAATATATATATCGTAAAGACTTGATTTGTGCGGTATTATGATATCTGAATGGCCGTGACATTTAGAGATCTGACTTTGTCTGATATATATATCGTAAAAACTTGATTTGTGCGGTATTATGATATCTGAATGGCCGTGACATTTAGAGATCTGACTTTGTCTGATATATATATCGTAAAGACTTGATTTGTGCGGTATTATGATATCTGAATGGCCGTGACATTTAGAGATCTGACTTTGTCTAATATATATATCGTAAAGACTTGATTTGTGCGGTATTATGATATCTGAATGGCCGTGACATTTAGAGATCTGACTTTGTCTAATTTATATATCGTAAAGACTTGATTTGTGCGGTATTATGATATCTGAATGACCGTGACATTTAGAGATCTGACTTTGTCTAATACATATATCGTAAAGACTTGATTTGTGCGGTGTTATGATATCTGAATGGCCGTGACATTTAGAGATCTGACTTTGTCTAATACATATATCATAAAGACTTGATTTGTGCGGTTTTATGATATCTAAATGGCCGTGACATTTAAAGATCTGACTTTGTCTAATATATATATCGTAAAGACTTGATTTGCGGTATTATGATATCTGAATGGCGGTGACATTTAGAGATCTGGCTTTGTCTAATTTATATATCGTAAAGACTTGATTTGTGCGGTATTATGATATCTGAATGACTGTGACATTTAGAGATCTGACTTTGTCTAATACATATATCGTAAAGACTTGATTTGTGCGGTGTTATGATATCTGAATGGCCGTGATATTTAGAGATCTGACTTTGTCTAATACATATATCGTAAAGGCTTGATTTGTGCGGTATTATGATATATGAATGGCCGTGACATTTAGAGATCTGACTTTGTCTAATACATACACTGCCCTCCAAAAGTTCTTTTACCACTCTCTTAATTCTGTATAAAATCATTTTTGACGAAATTATTGGGGATAGAATTTTTTTGTCATTTGTTTTAAATGACGTAAAGGGGGATAATACTACTTTGGTGTTTTAACACAAATATTTTTCCTAATAAAGTCCTAAAACAGGTTTTTATTAATAATTCAATTATTTCATATTTCATACAGACCTATCAAATGCCTAAAAATAGTAAAACAAACTCACATATGGACAGTATTTCCATAGAAATTTAATTTAAAATGACAAAATTAATCACTCCTCACCATGTGTCATCTTTTTCGTTATTCTTAAAGTATGATTTAATTATGAAAAAATTTCATGTAACAAAATGCAGCGATTATCTAGAGAAGACCGTTTCCAGTGTGTTTTTTACCATCGCAACGGTGCACCGGCGGCACAAACTGTAAGGATACTTGGAACTAGCAGGTAAGTGATCATAGTTTACCTTGAAACCTTTGATGATTTTGCAATTCATTATTTGGTATGCAGTTTAAAGTTTGACCATTTCTCTTTTGTTACAGACAGAACGTGTACAGGGCTATTAAAAGATTCCAAGATACGGGTAACTACGAGGATCGGGAACGTTCTGGTCGGCCACGTATTTCTACGGATCGGTATTACAGATTGCTAGTCCGGGCCAGTCTAAGAAATCGTAAGGAGACCGTTCCTGAACTTCGAACTGAATGGATCCAAACTGGTGTTGTGGCATCCAATACAACAGTGAGGAGAAGATTACACAATTCAGGGTTGAAGGGTTGTGTTGCTGCCAAAAAACCACTCTTAATTGTTACTCATCGTCATAAGAGGTTGGCATTTGCACAGAATAACGCAAATTGGACCTGGGTGGACTGGTCAACAGATCTATGGACTGATGAGTCGAGATTCACTCTCTTCCAAACAGATGGCAGAATGTATCTGAGAAGATGAGTGAATGAACAATTACATCACGAGTGTGTAGTGCCTACAATTAAGTTTGGTGGGGGTGGTGTGACGGTTTGGGGCGCTATGTCTTTCCGAGGGACTGGATATATGCCTCCTTTGAAAGGAAATCTCAACGGAATAAAGTACATTGACATTTTAGAGAACAGTGCAATACCATCAGCACATCTGCTAGGCTACAGCAATAATTTTTTCTTCCAGAATGATGGTGCCCCATGCCACAGAGCCCGTATAGTAACTGAATGCAAGGATTAAAACAGTATTCAGTCTTTGGAATGGCCCCCACAATCCCCTGACCTGAACCCAATTGAAAACCTGTGGAGAGATCTTGGTATGGAAGTCCACAAGCACAAGTGTGGAAACCTTGGGGAACTGGAAGCTGCATTGAAGCTAGCATGCGATGAGATACCTGCTAGAAGATGTAGACCATTGATCAGAAGTATGCCTGACCGCATACAGGCAGTACTTAGAGCACGTGGAGGATATACCAAATATTAACAGAATAACAAGATTTTTGATTTTTAACAAATATTCCAATTTCATTACAATACATGAACTCAGGGCTATTGCATTATCATGAAAAATTGTAAAAGTATTTGGACAATAAAATATTCATGTGATAACTAAATGAATATTGAAATTATTTTTTTTTAATTTATTTATAAAAAATGCATGTGTAACAGAACTTTTGAAGGGCAGTGTATATCTTAAAGACTTGATTTGTGCGGTATTATGATATCTGAATGGCCGTGACATTTAGAGATCTGACTTTGTCCAATACATATATCGTAAAGACTTGATTTGTGCGGTATTATGATATCTGAATGGCCGTGACATTTAGAGATCTGACTTTGTCTGATATACATATCGTAAAGACTTGATTTGTGCGGTATTATGATATCTGAATGGCCGTGACATTTAGAGATCTTACTTTGTCTAATATATATATCGTAAAGACTTGATTTGTGCGGTATTATGATATCTGAATGGCCGTGACATTTAGAGATCTGACTTTGTCTGATTTATATATCGTAAAGACTTGATTTGTGCGGTATTATGATATCTGAATGGCCGTAACATTTAGAGATCTGACTTTGTCTAATATATATATCGTAAAGATTTGATTTGTGCGGTATTATATCTGAATGGCCGTGACATTTAGAGATCTGACTTTGTCTAATATATATATCGTAAAGACTTAATTTGTGCGGTATTACGATATCTGAATGGCCGTGACATTTAGAGATCTGACTTTGTCTAATATATATATATAGTAAAGACTTGATTTATGCGGTATTATGATATCTGAATGGCCGTGACATTTAGAGATCTGACTTTGTCTAATATATCTATCGTAAAGACTTGATATGTGCGGTATTACGATATCTGAATGGCCGTGACATTTAGAGATCTGACTTTGTCTAATATATATAGTAAAGACTTGATTTATGCGGTATTATGATATCTGAATGGCCGTGCCATTTAGAGATCTGACTTTGTCTAATATATATATCGTAAAGACTTGATTTGTGCGGTATTATGATATCTGAATGGCCGTGACATTTAGAGATCTGACTTTGTCTAATATATTCATCGTAAAGACTTGATTTGTGCGGTATTATGATATCTGAATGGCCGTGACATTTAGAGATCTGACTTTGTCTGATACATATATCGTAAAGACTTGATTTGTGCGGTATTATGATATCTGAATGGCCGTGACATTTAGAGATCTGACTTTGTCTGATACATATAACGTAAAGACTTGATTTGTGCGGTATTATGATATAAGAATGGCCATGACATTTAGAGATCTGACTTTGTCTAATATATATATCGTAAAGACTTGATTTGTGCGGTATTATGATATCTGAATTGCCGTGACATTTAGAGATCTGACTTTGTCTAATATATATATCGTAAAGACTTGATTTGTGGGGTGTTATGATATCTGAATGGCCGTGACATTTAGAGATCTGACTTTGTCTAATATATATATCGTAAAGACTTGATTTGTGCGGTATTATGATATCTGAATGGCCGTGACATTTAGAGATCTGACTTTGTCTAATATATATATCGTAAAGATTTGATTTGTGCGGTATTATGATATCTGAATGGCCGTGACATTTAGAGATCTGACTTTGTCTAATATATATCGTAAAGACTTAATTTGTGCGGTATTATGATATCTGAATGGCCGTGACATTTAGAGATCTGACTTTGTCTGATATATATATCGTAAAGACTTGATTTGTGCGGTATTATGATATCTGAATGGCCGTGACATTTAGAGATCTGACTTTGTCTAATATATATATCGTAAAGACTTGATTTGTGCGGTATTATGATATCTGAATGGCCGTGACATTTAGAGATCTGACTTTGTCTGATACATATAACGTAAAGATTTGAATGTGCGGTATTATGATATAAGAATAGCCATGACATTTAGAGATCTGACTTTGTCTAATATATATCGTAAAGACTTGATTTGTGCGGTATTATGATATCTGAATGGCCGTGACATCTAGAGATCTGACTTTGTCTAATATATATATCGCAAAGACTTGATTTGTGCGGTATTATGATATCTGAATGGCCGTGACATTTAGAGATCTGACTTTGTCTAATATATATATCGTAAAGACTTAATTTGTGCGGTATTATGATATCTGAATGGCCGTGACATTTAGAGATCTGACTTTGTCTAATATATATATCGTAAGATTAAAGACTTGATTTATGCGGTTGATTTGCTATGATTATCTGAATGGCCGTGACATTTAGAGATCTGACTTTGTCTAATATATATATAGTAAAGACTTGATTTGTGCGGTATTATGATATCTGAATGGCCGTGATATTTAGAGATCTGACTTTGTCTAATATATATATAGTAAAGACTTGATTTGTGCGGTATTATGATATCTGAATGGCCGTGACATTTAGAGATCTGACTTTGTCTATTATAAATATCATAAAGACTTGATTTTTGCGGTGTATGATATCTGAATGGCCGTGACATTTAGAGATCTGACTTTGTCTATTATATATATCATAAAGACTTGATTTGTGCGGTATTATGATATCTGAATGGCTGTGACATTTAGAGATCTGACTTTGTCTGATACATATATCGTAAAGACTTGATTTGTGCGGTATTATGATATCTGAATGGCCGTGACATTTAGAGATCTGACTTTGTCTAATACATATATCGTAAAGACTTGATTTGTGCGGTATTATGATATATGAATGGCCGTGACATTTAGAGATCTGACTTTGTCTAATATATATATCGTAAAGACTTGATTTGTGCGGTATTATGATATCTGAATGGCCGTGACATTTAGAGATCTGACTTTGTCTAATATATATATCGTAAAGACTTGATTTGTGCGGTGTCATGATATCTGAATGGCCGTGACATTTAGAGATCTGACTTTGACTAATATATATATCGTAAAGACGACTTGATTTGTGCGGTATTACGTTATCTGAATGGCCGTGACATTTAGAGAACTTACCCACGGGATCTGTGCCGCTGACTTTCAATTCCATTTTGGATGCCAGTGTTGCGAGCAGTATTAGCCACAATGTGTTAGCGACAGCTAATACCCCGAGGAAGTTATTTCGTAACTCACTAAGTTTCTCTGAAATTTAAACGTAGGCACACTTCTTATCAGTGTAAGCAAGTACCTAAAAAAATCAAAGTACTGAGAGTACTCAAAAATATCATTTATAAACTTGTGAACTGCATGTACATATTACAATACTTCAATCCTACCCACAGGTCAATGGAACCTTTGTTTTGTTTGATTTCTAGGGAATCATATACATAAAGATATATTTAGATTTGTTTCGCTTTCGAGTTTTTAAAAAATGGGCCCCTCTCATCAACTTTGTCACTTCATTAGAATTTTCGAAAAAAAAAAATCTAATCAAATATAATTCTTCTGTCAGTCTATAAAGCAAGCAAGCAAAAAAGAAAAACACATGTTTCAGATATTCAAAATGTGTAACTATTAACTACACAATGCTGATGTACAAGGTGCTCAACATTAAAAAAACACATTAGGCAGCCAACTTTGTACTCATCTATAAAAAGCTTAAAAAGCTGTGGAAACATAACTAATTAGGACATTGTTTGGGTAAAGTTACAAAACAACAAGTAGCGCGCATTACTATCCAGTCGGGAGTTCGCGTTGTTCATTAGTATCAGATGTGTAGTGGATAATTAGATACTGGATTAGTTACAAAACAATGGTCAGAACATTTTATAAATTTTGTAGCTATTAAAAACAGGTCAACACGGTTTTATTCATTATTTTTTGTATTCTCTTTCAGCTCGGAGGACGGTTTTGTTAAATACGCCGTCAAATCCTAAAGGATCAGATGTTCCTCTCGGTTAATTGTGCTAGCTCGTAACACTCGGTTTCGGGGGGGGGGGGAGAGGGGGGGGGTGTCAGGGCATGAGGTGTTCTTCACTTCGATACGCTTCAGTTCCTCTGGATTATAATGAATATTCATGTGAGAAGATTGGCAAACACACGTATTTCAGTAATCAACTTAACACTGTGTTAATGTACAATCTAAAATGATTGGCTACTATTTATATCACTGAACATTAAACGTACAAAACTACAAATGATTGGTTACTATTTATATCACTGAACATTAACGTACAAAACTAAAATGATTGGTTACTATTTATATCACTGAACATTAACGTACAAACTAAAACCATTTTATATCACTGATTGGTTACTATTTATATCACTGAACATTAACGTACAAACTAAAATTGATTGGTTACTATTTATATCACTGAACATTAAACGTACAAACTAAAATGATTGGTTACTATTTATATCATGAACATTAACGTACAAACTAAAATGATTGGTTACTATTTATATCACTGAACATTAACGTACAAACTAAAATGATTGGTTACTATTTATATCACTGAACATTAACGTACAAACTAAAATGATTGGTTACTATTTATATCACTGAACATTAACGTACAAACTAAAATGATTGGTTACTATTTATATCACTGAACATTAACGTACAAACTAAAATGATTGGTTACTATTTATATCACTGAACATTAACGTACAAACTAAAAATGATTGGTTACTATTTTATATCACTGAACATTAACGTACAAACTAAAAATGATTGGTTACTATTTATATCACTGAACATTAACGTACAAACTAAAATGATTGGTTACTATTTATATCATTGAACATTAAACGTACAAACTAAAATGATTGGTTACTATTTATATCACTGAACATCAAACGTACAAACTAAAATGATTGGTTACTATTTATATCATGAACATTAACGTACAAACTAAAATGATTGGTTACTATTTATATCATTGAACATTAACGTACAAACTAAAATGATTGGTTACTATTTATATCATTGAACATTAACGTACAAACTAAAATGATTGGTTACTATTTATATCACTGAACATTAACGTACAAACTAAAATGATTGGTTACTATTTATATCACTGAACATTAACGTACAAACTAAAATGATTGGTTACTATTTATATCACTGATTGTTACATTAAAACGTACAAACTAAAATGAACGGTTACTATTTATACACTGAACATTAACGTACAACTAAAATGATTGGTTACTATTTATATCACTGAACATTAACGTACAAACTAAAATGATTGGTTACTATTTATATCACTGAACATTAACGTACAAACTAAAATGATTGGTTACTATTTATATCACTGAACATTAACGTACAAACTAAAATGATTGGTTACTATTTATATCACTGAACATTAACGTACAAACTAAAATGATTGGTTACTATTTATATCACTGAACATTAACGTACAAACTAAAATGATTGGTTACTATTTATATCACTGAACATTAAACGTTACAAACTAAAAATGAATTGGTTACTATTTATATATAACTGAAACTTAACGTACAAACTAAAAATGATTGGTTACTATTTATATCACTGATTGACATTAACGTACAAACTAAAATGATTGGTTACTATTTATATCATTGAACATTAACGTACAAACTAAAATGATTGGTTACTATTTATATCACTGAACATTAACGTACAAACTAAAATGATTGGTTACTATTTATATCACTGAACATTAACGTACAAACTAAAATGATTGGTTACTATTTATATCACTGAACATTAACGTACAAACTAAAATGATTGGTTACTATTTATATCACTGAACATAAAGTACAAACTAAATGATTGGTTACTATTTATATCACTGAACATTAACGTACAAACTAAAATGATTGGTTACTGATTTATATCAACTGAACATTATCGTACAAACTAAATGATTTGGTTACTACATTATATCACTGATCATGTTAACGTACAAATCTAAAATAATGATTGGTTACTATTTATATCACTGAACATTAACGTACAAACTAAAATGATATGGTTACTATTTATATCACTGAACATTAACGTACAAACTAAATGATTGGTTACTATTTATATCATGAACATTAAAGTAAAAACTAAAATGATTGGTTACTATTTATATCAGCTGAACATTAACGTACATTTAACTAAAATGATTGGTTACTATTTATATTCATTGAACATTAACGTACAAAACTAAAATGATTGGTTACTATTTATATCAGACTGAACATTTAACGTACAAACTAAATGATTGGTTACTATTTATATCACTGAACATTAAACGTACAAACCTAAAAATGATTGGTTACTATTTATATTATTGAACATTAACGTACAAAACTAAAAATGTAATTGGTTACTATTTTTATATCATTGAACATCAACGTACAAACTAAAATGATTGTTTACTATTTATTTCACTGAACATTAATGTACAAAACTAAATTGATTGGTTACTAAACTAAAACAAAAATGATTGGTTACTATTTATTCATGCAACATTAACGTACAAGATTGATTGGTTACTTTGGTATTCATGAACACTAACATTAACGTACAAACTAAAATGATTGGCTACATATTTTATATCACTGAAACATTAACGTACAAACTAAAAACTGATTGGTTACTATTTATTATCACTGAACATAAAAGTACAAAACTAAAATGATTGGGTACTATTTATATCACATTGAACATTAACGTACAAAACTAAATTGATTGATTGGTTACTATTTTTATATCACTGAAAAACGTACAAAACTTAAAAGGATTGGTTACTATTTATATCACTGAACATAACGTACAAACTAAAATTGATTGGTTACTATTTATATCACTGAACATTAACGTACAAACTAAAATGATTGGTTACTATTTATATCACTGAACATTAACGTACAAACTAAAAATGATTGGTTACTATTTATATCACTGAACATTAACGTACAAACTAAAATGATTGGCTTACTATTTATATCACTGAACATTAACGTTACAAATCTAAAATGATTGGTTACTATTATATCACTATAAACGTACAATCTAAAATGATTGGTTTACTATTTATATCACTGAACATTAACGTACAAACTAAAATGATTGGTTACTATTTATATCACTGAACATTAACGTACAAACTAAAATGATTGGTTACTAAGGGAACAAACTAAAATGATTGGTTACTATTTATATCATTGAACATTAACGTACAAACTAAAATGATTGGTTACTATTTATATCACTGAACATTAACGTACAAACTAAAATGATTGGTTACTATTTATATCACTGAACATTAACGTACAAACTAAAATGATTGGTTACTATTTATATCACTGAACATTAACGTACAAACTAAAATGATTGGTTACTATTTATATCATTGAACATTAACGTACAAACTAAAATGATTGGTTACTATTTATATCACTGAACATTAACGTACAAACTAAAATGATTGGTTACTATTTATATCACTGAACATAAACGTACAAACTAAAATGATTGGTTACTAAGGGAACAAACTAAAATGATTGGTTACTATTTATATCACTGAACATTAACGGTACAAACCTAAAATGATTGGTTTACTCTTTATATCATTGAACATTAACGTATACAAACTAAAATGATTGGTTACTAAGGGATATCAAACTAAACATGATTGGTTACTAAGGAACAAACTAAAATGATTGCGTTACTATTTATATCAGCTGAATCATTAACGTACAAACTAAAAATGATTGGTTTACTAAGGGATATCGTACATTAACTAAAATGATTGGTTACTATTTATATCAACTGAACATTAAACGTCACAAACTAAAATGATTGCGTTACTATTTATATCATTGAACATTAACGTACAAACTAAAATGATTGGTTACTATTTATATCACTGAACATTAACGTACAAACTAAAATGATTGGTTACTATTTATATATCACTGAACATTAACGTACAAAAACTAAAATGATTGGTTACTATTTGTATATCACTGAACATAAACGAACAAACTAAAATGATATTTGTATCATTGGTTACTATTTATATCACTGAACATTAACGTACAAACTAAAATGGATTGGTTACTATTTATATCACTGAACATTAACGTACAAACTAAAATGATTGGTTACTATTTATATCACTGAACATTAACGTACAAACTAAAATGATTGGTTACTATTTATATCACTGAACATTAACGTACAAACTAAAATGATTGGTTACTATTTATATCACTGAACATTAACGTACAAACTAAAATGATTGGTTACTATTTATATCATTGAACATTAACGTACAAACTAAAATGATTGGTTACTATTTATATCACTGAACATTAACGTACAAACTAAAATGATTGGTTACTATTTATATCACTGAACATTAACGTACAAACTAAAATGATTGGTTACTATTTATATCACTGAACATTAACGTACAAACTAAAATGATTGGTTACTATTTATATCACTGAACATTAACGTACAAACTAAAATGATTGGTTACTATTTATATCATTGAACATTAACGTACAAACTAAAATGATTGGTTACTATTTATATCACTGAACATTAACGTACAAACTAAAATGATTGGTTACTATTTATATCACTGAACATTAACGTACAAACTAAAATGATTGGTTACTATTTATATCACTGAACATTAACGTACAAACTAAAATGATTGGTTACTATTTATATCATTGAACATTAACGTACAAACTAAAATGATTGGTTACTATTTATATCACTGAACATTAACGTACAAACTAAAATGATTGGTTACTATTTATATCACTGAACATTAACGTACAAACTAAAATGATTGGTTACTATTTATAATAAGTACAAACTGAAACAATTAACGTACAAAAACTAAAAATGATTGGTTACTATTTAAAGCATTGACATTAAAACGTACAAACTAAAATGATTGTTACTATTTATATTATACTATTTACGTTCATACAAATAGATCACTGATCATTCGTGAACATTAATTGGGTTATATTTATATCATTGAACGTACAAACTTTTGTGTTGGCTACAATTGAACATTATATCACAAAACTAAAACATTGGCTACTATTTATATCACTGAACGTACAAACTAAAATGAATTGGTTGTACTCAGGTGCTAAAATTGTTGGAGTTACTATTTCGTATCACTGAGCCCTGTAGAGAACTTTAAACTAAATAGAACTTGTTACTAATACATCACTGAACATTAATACAAACTAAATTTTGGTTAAATTCATTGAATTACTTTACAAAATTATTATATACTTTACATAGAAACGTAAAATTAAAATGAGTTCTGGATATAGCTTTAATGTTAAAATATTTACTATACATGTAACGTACAAAGTAGAAATAACTTTACTAGTGTACTAGATATATTAATGTTAGAACTGTACATAGTGTACAAAGATATTGCTTTAATTTTATTGAACTTGTAGTGTAATAGATGATTGCTTTAATGTTAGAACTTGTACTAAGATGATTGGTTAGCTTTAATGTTACTGAACATTTCGAGAACTTTAGTGTACTATTTTATACCTGCATTATGTTAAAAATGACTTGTGGTACTAATAGCTTTATATCACTGAACATTAACGTACTAAATATAAATTGTAATGTTTGAGTTACTATTTATTTTATTGAACATGATATAGCTTTAATGTTAGAACTTGTAAACTAAAATGATATTGTTACTATTTAGAACTTGTATCACTAGAACATTTTGTACAAACTAAAGTGTACTAGATATAGCTTTAATGTTAGAATTTATAGTGTAAATTAGATATAGCTTTAATGTTACAAACTTGATAGTGTTACTAGATATAGCTTGAATGTTAGAACAAACTAAAGCACTTGACTTGGTTTATGTTATACATTAGAACTAAAGTGTACTAAAATGATAGCTTTAATTTAGAACTTGTAGAACATTGTTTAATATTAGAATGTTTAGAACTTGTAGTGTACTAGATATAGCTTTAATGTTAGAACATTGTGAACATTAACTTTACAAACTAGATATTAGTTACTTTAATGTATAGAACTTGTAGCATTGTACTAGTATGCTTTAATGTTAGAACTTGTAGTGTACTAGATATAGTTTGAACTTTAGTGTACTAGTATAGAATGTTAGAACTTGTAGTGTACTAGATATAGCTTTAATGTTAGAACTTGTAGTGTACTAGATATAGCTTTAATGTTAGAACTTTGTAGTGTACAAGATATAGCTTTAATGTTAGAATTGTAGTAGATTTAGCTTTAGTGTAAGTGTACTAGATATAGCTTTAATGTTAGAATTGTTGTACTAGATATAGCTTTAATGTTAGAACTTGTAGTGTACTAGATATAGCTTTAATGTTAGAACTTGTAGTGTACTAGATATAGCTTTAATGTTAGAACTTGTAGTGTACTAGATATAGCTTTAAATGTTTAGAACTTGTAGTGTACTTGATATAGCTTTAATGTTAGAACTTGTTAGTGTACTAGATATAGGCTTTAATGTTAGAACTTGTAGTGTACTAGATATAGCTTTAATGTTAGAACTTGTAGTGTACTAGATATAGCTTTAATGTTAGAACTTGTAGTGTACTAGATATAGCTTTAATGTTAGAACTTGTAGTGTACTAGATATAGCTTTAATGTTAGAACTTGTAGTGTACTAGATATAGCTTTAATGTTAGAACTTGTAGTGTACTAGATATAGCTTTAATGTTAGAACTTGTAGTGTACTAGATATAGCTTTAATGTTAGAACTTGTAGTGTACTAGATATAGCTTTAATGTTAGAACTTGTAGTGTACTAGATATAGCTTTAATGTTAGAAACTTGTAGTGTACTAGATATAGCTTTAATGTTAGAACTTGTAGTGTACTAGATATAGCTTTAATGTTAGAACTTGTAGTGTACTAGATATAGCTTTAATGTTAGAACTTGTAGTGTACTAGATATAGCTTTAATGTTAGAACTTGTAGTGTACTAGATATAGCTTTAATGTTAGAACTTGTAGTGTACTAGATATAGCTTTAATGTTAGAACTTGTAGTGTACTAGATATAGCTTTAATGTTAGAACTTGTAGCACTAGTGTACTAGATATAGCTTTAATGTTAGAACTTGTAGTGTACTAGATATAGCTTTAATGTTAGAACTTGTAGCACTAGTGTAGCTTAGATATAGCTTTAATGTTAGAAACTTGTAGCACTAGTGTACTAGATATAGCTTTAATGTTAGAACTTGTAGCACTAGTGTACTAGATATAGCTTTAATGTTAGAACTTGTAGCACTAGTGTACTAGATATAGCTTTAATGTTAGAACTTGTAGCACTAGTGTACTAGATATAGCTTTAATGTTAGAACTTGTAGCACTAGTGTACTAGATATAGCTTTAATGTTAGAACTTGTAGCACTAGTGTACTAGATATAGCTTTAACTTTAATGTTAGAACTTGTAGCACTTTACTGTAGTGTACTAGATACTAGATTATAGCTTTAATGTTAGAACTTGTAGCACTAGTGTACTAGATATAGCTTTAATGTTAGAACTTGTAGTGTACTAGATATAGCTTTAATGTTAGAACTTGTAGCACTAGTGTACTAGATATAGCTTTAATGTTAGAACTTGTAGCACATTTTCTAGTGTACTAGATATAGCTTTAATGTTAGAACTTGTAGTGTACTAGATATAGCTTTAATGTTAGAACTTGTAGCACTAGTGTACTAGATATAGCTTTAATGTTAGAACTTGTAGCACATTTTCTAGTGTACTAGATATAGCTTTAATGTTAGAACTTGTAGCACTAGTGTACTAGATATAGCTTTAATGTTAGAACTTGTAGCACTAGTGTACTAGATATAGCTTTAATGTTAGAACTTGTAGTGTACTAGATATAGCTTTAATGTTAGAACTTGTAGTGTACTAGATATAGCTTTAATGTTAGAACTTGTAGTGTACTAGATATAGCTTTAATGTTAGAAACTTGTAGCACTAGTGTACTAGATATAGCTTTAAATGTTAGAACTTGTAGTGTACTAGATATAGCTTTAATGTTAGAACTTGTAGTGTACTAGATATAGCTTTAATGTTAGAACTTGTAGCACTAGTGTACTAGATATAGCTTTAATGTTAGAACTTGTAGCACTAGTGTACTAGATATAGCTTTAATGTTAGAACTTGTAGTGTGTACTAGATATAGCTTTAATGTTAGAAACTTGTAGTGTACTAGATATAGCTTTAATGTTAGAAACTTGTAGTGTACTAGATATAGCTTTAAATGTTAGAACTTGTAGTGTACTAGATATAGCTTTAATGTTAGAACTTGTAGTGTACTAGATATAGCTTTAATGTTAGAACTTGTAGTGTACTAGATATATAGCTTTAATGTTAGAACTTGTAGTGTACTAGATATAGCTTTAATGTTAGAACTTGTAGTAGTGTACTAGATATAGCTTTAATGTTAGAACTTGTAGCACTAGTGTACTAGATATAGCTTTAATGTTAGAAACTTGTAGTACTAGTGTACTAGATATAGCTTTAATGTTAGAACTTGTAGTAGTGTAACTAGATATAGCTTTAATGTTAGAACTTGTAGTGTACTAGATATAGCTTTAATGTTAGAACTTGTAGCACTAGTGTACTAGATATAGCTTTAATGTTAGAACTTGTAGTGTACTAGATATAGCTTTAATGTTAGAACTTGTAGTGTACTAGATATAGCTTTAATGTTAGAACTTGTAGCACTAGTGTACTAGATATAGCTTTAATGTTAGATATAGCTTTATGTAGCACTTGTAGTGTACTAGATATAGCTTTAATGTTAGAACTTGTAGTGTACTAGATATAGCTTTAATGTTAGAACTTGTAGTGTACTAGATATAGCTTTAATGTTAGAACTTGTAGTGTACTAGATATAGCTTTAATGTGTACTAGATATAGCTTTAATGTTAGAACTTGTAGTGTACTAGATATAGCTTTAAATGTTAGAACTTGTAGTGTACTAGATATAGCTTTAATGTTAGAACTTGTTAGCACTAGTGTACTAGATATAGCTTTAATGTTAGAACTTGTAGTGTACTAGATATAGCTTTAATGTTAGAACTTGTAGTGTAACTAGATTATAGCTTTAATGTTAGAACTTGTAGCACTAGTGTACTAGATATAGCTTTAATGTTAGAACTTGTAGTGTACTAGATGTACTAGATATAGCTTTAATGTTAGAACTTGTAGTGTACTAGATATAGCTTTAATGTTAGAACTTTAATGTAGTGTACTAGATATAGCTTTAATGTTAGAACTTGTAGTGTACTAGATATAGCTTTAATGTTAGAACTTGTAGTGTACTAGATATAGCTTTAATGTTAGAACTTGTAGTGTACTAGATATAGCTTTAATGTTAGAACTTGTAGTGTACTAGATATAGCTTTAATGTTAGAACTTGTAGTGTACTAGATATAGCTTTAATGTTAGAACTTGTAGTGTACTAGATATAGCTTTAATGTTAGAACTTGTAGTGTACTAGATATAGCTTTAATGTAGAACTTGTAGTTTACTAGATATAGCTTTAATGTTAGAACTTGTAGTGTGTACTAGATATAGCTTTAATGTTAGAACTTGTAGTGTACTAGATATAGCTTTAATGTTAGAACTTGTAGTGTACTAGATATAGCTTTAATGTTAGAACTTGTAGTGTACTAGATATAGCTTTAATGTTAGAACTTGTAGTGTACTAGATATAGCTTTAATGTTAGAACTTGTAGTGTACTAGATATAGCTTTAATGTTAGAACTTGTAGTGTACTAGATATAGCTTTAATGTTAGAACTTGTAGTGTACTAGATATAGCTTTAATGTTAGAACTTGTAGCACTAGTGTACTAGATATAGCTTTAATGTTAGAACTTGTAGCACTAGTGTACTAGATATAGCTTTAATGTTAGAACTTGTAGTGTACTAGATATAGCTTTAATGTTAGAACTTGTAGCACATGTTCTAGATATAGCTTTAATGTTAGAACTTGTAGTGTACTAGTGTACTAGATATAGCTTTAATGTTAGAACTTGTAGTGTACTAGATATAGCTTTAATGTTAGAACTTGTAGTGTACTAGATATAGCTTTAATGTTAGAACTTGTAGCACTAGTGTACTAGATATAGCTTTAATGTTAGAACTTGTAGTGTACTAGATATAGCTTTAATGTTAGAACTTGTAGCACTAGTGTACTAGATATAGCTTTAATGTTAGAACTTGTAGTGTACTAGATATAGCTTTAATGTTAGAACTTGTAGTGTACTAGATATAGCTTTAATGTTAGAACTTGTAGTGTACTAGATATAGCTTTAATGTTAGAACTTGTAGCACTAGTGTACTAGATATAGCTTTAATGTTAGAACTTGTAGTGTACTAGATATAGCTTTAATGTTAGAACTTGTAGTGTACTAGATATAGCTTTAATGTTAGAACTTGTAGTGTACTAGATATAGCTTTAATGTTAGAACTTGTAGTAGTGTACTAGATATAGCTTTAATGTTAGAACTTGTAGCACTTTGTAGTGTTACTAGATATAGCTTTAATGTTAGAACTTGTAGTGTACTAGATATAGCTTTAATGTTAGAACTTGTAGTGTACTAGATATAGCTTTAATGTTAGAACTTGTATTGTACTAGATATAGCTTTAATGTTAGAACTTGTAGTGTACTAGATATAGCTTTAATGTTAGAACTTGTAGTGTACTAGATATAGCTTTAATGTTAGAACTTGTAGCACTAGATATAGCTTTAATGTTAGAACTTGTAGTGTACTAGATATAGCTTTAATGTTAGAACTTGTAGTGTACTAGATATAGCTTTAATGTTAGAACTTGTAGTGTACTAGATATAGCTTTAATGTTAGAACTTGTAGTGTACTAGATATAGCTTTAATGTTAGAACTTGTAGTGTACTAGATATAGCTTTAATGTTAGAACTTGTAGTGTACTAGATATAGCTTTAATGTTAGAACTTGTAGTGTACTAGATATAGCTTTAATGTTAGAACTTGTAGTGTACTAGATATAGCTTTAATGTTAGAACTTGTAGTGTACTAGATATAGCTTTAATGTTAGAACTTGTAGTGTACTAGATATAGCTTTAATGTTAGAACTTGTAGTGTACTAGATATAGCTTTAATGTTAGAACTTGTAGTGTACTAGATATAGCTTTAATGTTAGAACTTGTAGCACTAGTGTACTAGATATAGCTTTAATGTTAGAACTTGTAGTGTACTAGATATAGCTTTAAATGTTAGAACTTGTAGTGTACTAGATATAGCTTTAATGTTAGAACTTGTAGCACTAGTGTACTAGATATAGCTTTAATGTTAGAACTTGTAGTGTACTAGATATAGCTTTAATGTTAGAACTTGTAGTGTACTAGATATAGCTTTAATGTTAGAACTTGTAGCACTAGTGTACTAGATATAGCTTTAATGTTAGAACTTGTAGTGTACTAGATATAGCTTTAATGTTAGAACTTGTAGCACTAGTGTACTAGATATAGCTTTAATGTTAGAACTTGTAGCACTAGTGTACTAGATATAGCTTTAATGTTAGAACTTGTAGTGTACTAGATATAGCTTTAATGTTAGAACTTGTAGTGTACTAGATATAGCTTTAATGTTAGAACTTGTAGCACTAGTGTACTAGATATAGCTTTAATGTTAGAACTTGTAGCACTAGTGTACTAGATATAGCTTTAATGTTAGAACTTGTAGTGTACTAGATATAGCTTTAATGTTAGAACTTGTAGCACTAGTGTACTAGATATAGCTTTAATGTTAGAACTTGTAGTGTACTAGATATAGCTTTAATGTTAGAACTTGTAGTGTACTAGATATAGCTTTAATGTTAGAACTTGTAGTGTACTAGATATAGCTTTAATGTTAGAACTTGTAGTGTACTAGATATAGCTTTAATGTTAGAACTTGTAGTGTACTAGATATAGCTTTAATGTTAGAACTTGTAGTGTACTAGATATAGCTTTAATGTTAGAACTTGTAGCACTAGTGTACTAGATATAGCTTTAATGTTAGAACTTGTAGTGTACTAGATATAGCTTTAATGTTAGAACTTGTAGTGTACTAGATATAGCTTTAATGTTAGAACTTGTAGTGTACTAGATTAGAACTAGCTTTAATATAGAACTTGTAGACTGTGTACTAGATATAGCTTTAATGTAGAACTTGTAGTGTACTAGATATAGCTTTAATGTTAGAGAACTTGTAGTGTACTAGATATAGCTTTAATGTTAGAACTTGTAGTGTACTAGATATAGCTTTAATGTTAGAACTTGTAGTGTACTAGATATAGCTTTAATGTTAGAACTTGTAGTGTACTAGATATAGCTTTAATGTTAGAACTTGTAGTGTACTAGATATAGCTTTAATGTTAGAACTTGTAGTGTACTAGATATAGCTTTAATGTTAGAACTTGTAGTAGTGTACTAGATATAGCTTTAATGTTAGAACTTGTAGTGTACTAGATATAGCTTTAATGTTAGAACTTGTAGTGTACTAGATATAGCTTTAATGTTAGAACTTGTAGCACTAGTGTACTAGATATAGCTTTAATGTTAGAACTTGTAGTGTACTAGATATAGCTTTAATGTTAGAACTTGTAGTGTACTAGATATAGCTTTAATGTTAGAACTTGTAGTGTACTAGATATAGCTTTAATGTTAGAACTTGTAGCACTAGTGTACTAGATATAGCTTTAATGTTAGAACTTGTAGTGTACTAGATATAGCTTTAATGTTAGAACTTGTAGCACTAGTGTACTTGATATAGCTTTAATGTTAGAACTTGTAGTGTACTAGATATAGCTTTAATGTTAGAACTTGTAGTGTACTAGATATAGCTTTAATGTTAGAACTTGTAGTGTACTAGATATAGCTTTAATGTTAGAACTTGTAGCACTAGTGTACTAGATATAGCTTTAATGTTAGAACTTGTAGTGTACTAGATATAGCTTTAATGTTAGAACTTGTAGTGTACTAGATATAGCTTTAATGTTAGAACTTGTAGTGTACTAGATATAGCTTTAATGTTAGAACTTGTAGTGTAGTGTAGATAGATATAGCTTTAATGTTAGAACTTGTAGTGTACTAGATATAGCTTTAATGTTAGAACTTGTAGCACTAGTGTACTAGATATAGCTTTAATGTTAGAACTTGTAGCACTAGTGTACTAGATATAGCTTTAATGTTAGAACTTGTAGCACTAGTGTACTAGATATAGCTTTAATGTTAGAACTTGTAGTGTACTAGATATAGCTTTAATGTTAGAACTTGTAGCACTTGTAGTGTACTAGATATAGCTTTAATGTTAGAACTTGTAGCACTAGTGTACTAGATATAGCTTTAATGTTAGAACTTGTAGTGTACTAGATATAGCTTTAATGTTAGAACTTGTAGTGTACTAGATATAGCTTTAATGTTAGAACTTGTAGCACTAGTGTACTAGATATAGCTTTAATGTTAGAACTTGTAGCACTAGTGTACTAGATATAGCTTTAATGTTAGAACTTGTAGTGTACTAGATATAGCTTTAATGTTAGAACTTGTAGTGTACTAGATATAGCTTTAATGTTAGAACTTGTAGTGTACTAGATATAGCTTTAATGTTAGAACTTGTAGTGTACTAGATATAGCTTTAATGTTAGAACTTGTAGTGTACTAGATATAGCTTTAATGTTAGAACTTGTAGCACTAGTGTACTAGATATAGCTTTAATGTTAGAACTTGTAGTGTACTAGATATAGCTTTAATGTTAGAACTTGTAGTGTACTAGATATAGCTTTAATGTTAGAACTTGTAGTGTACTAGATATAGCTTTAATGTTAGAACTTGTAGTGTACTAGATATAGCTTTAATGTTAGAACTTGTAGTGTACTAGATATAGCTTTAATGTTAGAACTTGTAGTGTACTAGATATAGCTTTAATGTTAGAACTTGTAGTGTACTAGATATAGCTTTAATGTTAGAACTTGTAGTGTACTAGATATAGCTTTAATGTTAGAACTTGTAGTGTACTAGATATAGCTTTAATGTTAGAACTTGTAGTAGTGTACTAGATATAGCTTTAATGTTAGAACTTGTAGCACTAGTGTACTAGATATAGCTTTAATGTTAGAACTTGTAGTGTACTAGATATAGCTTTAATGTTAGAACTTGTAGTGTACTAGATATAGCTTTAATGTTAGAACTTGTAGTGTACTAGATATAGCTTTAATGTTAGAACTTGTAGTGTACTAGATATAGCTTTAATGTTAGAACTTGTAGTGTACTAGATATAGCTTTAATGTTAGAACTTGTAGCACTAGTGTACTAGATATAGCTTTAATGTTAGAACTTGTAGTGTACTAGTGTTAGATCTTGTAGCACTAGTGTACTAGATATAGCTTTAATGTTAGAACTTGTAGCACTAGTGTACTAGATATAGCTTTAATGTTAGAACTTGTAGCACTAGTGTACTAGATATAGCTTTAATGTTAGAACTTGTAGTGTACTAGATATAGCTTTAATGTTAGAACTTGTAGTGTACTAGATATAGCTTTAATGTTAGAACTTGTAGCACTAGTGTACTAGATATAGCTTTAATGTTAGAACTTGTAGTGTACTAGATATAGCTTTAATGTTAGAACTTGTAGTGTTACTAGATATAGCTTTAATGTTAGAACTTGTAGTAGTACTAGATATAGCTTTAATGTTAGAACTTGTAGCACTAGTGTACTAGATATAGCTTTAATGTTAGAACTTGTAGCACTAGTGTACTAGATATAGCTTTAATGTTAGAACTTGTAGTGTACTAGATATAGCTTTAATGTTAGAACTTGTAGTGTACTAGATATAGCTTTAATGTTAGAACTTGTAGTGTACTAGATATAGCTTTAATGTTAGAACTTGTAGTGTACTAGTGTTACTAAGACATAGCTTTAAATGTTAGAACTTGTAGTGTACTAGATATAGCTTTAATGTTAGAACTTGTAGCACTAGTGTACTAGATATAGCTTTAATGTTAGAACTTGTAGCACTAGTGTACTAGATATAGCTTTAATGTTAGAACTTGTAGTGTACTAGATATAGCTTTAATGTTAGAACTTGTAGTGTACTAGATATAGCTTTAATGTTAGAACTTGTAGTGTACTAGATATAGCTTTAATGTTAGAACTTGTAGCATAGTTAGTGTGTACTAGATATAGCTTTAATGTTAGAACTTGTAGTGTACTAGATATAGCTTTAATGTTAGAACTTGTAGTGTACTAGATATAGCTTTAATGTTAGAACTTGTAGTGTACTAGATATAGCTTTAATGTTAGAACTTGTAGTGTACTAGATATAGCTTTAATGTTAGAACTTGTAGTGTACTAGATATAGCTTTAATGTTAGAACTTGTAGTGTACTAGATATAGCTTTAATGTTAGAACTTGTAGTGTACTAGATATAGCTTTAATGTTAGAACTTGTAGTGTACTAGATATAGCTTTAATGTTAGAACTTGTAGTGTACTAGATATAGCTTTAATGTTAGAACTTGTAGTGTACTAGATATAGCTTTAATGTTAGAACTTGTAGTGTACTAGATATAGCTTTAATGTTAGAACTTGTAGTGTACTAGATATAGCTTTAATGTTAGAACTTGTAGCACTAGTGTACTAGATATAGCTTTAATGTTAGAACTTGTAGCACTAGTGTACTAGATATAGCTTTAATGTTAGAACTTGTAGTGTACTAGATATAGCTTTAATGTTAGAACTTGTAGTGTACTAGATATAGCTTTAATGTTAGAACTTGTAGCACTAGTGTACTAGATATAGCTTTAATGTTAGAACTTGTAGCACATTTTCTAGTGTACTAGATATAGCTTTAATGTTAGAACTTGTAGTGTACTAGATATAGCTTTAATGTTAGAACTTGTAGTGTACTAGATATAGCTTTAATGAACCATTATACATGGGATACATCACTGAACATTGCTCAGAATTTAGAGTGGCGATACCATTAAGAGGGAGGTCGGGAATGGCATAATAAGGTTCTGTTGTGGGGGTTTTGTTTCCAGTGACAATCTAGACTGGCCAGTAATATCACTCTGGACCGTAGAACAAATTTCAATTTCTGGCAATTGATGGCATAGAATATATTTAGAATAGGTGATACAACGGTCTCAGAAAGTCATTGTTTTTAGAGACAGATACAAAAATACAAACATCAGAAAATCATTGATTTTAGAGACAGATACAAAAATACATATTGTTTCAGCTCCTCATGTGTAAGGTAAAAACAGTAAAGTTCCCGTTCAATCACAATTTACGTCAAAAAGCTATCTTTTATTCACTATAGCTCAAAATTACGTACACTACTAATATTTTTATTACAATTTCAACTTTGGTATGAACACACATTTCCTAAATTCTATATTTGAATAAAAAAGGTTAGCCAACGAACATTAAGGATGCTCCACTGCCGACAGCACATCAACGATACTCATCAATGGAACGATCATCGGTGTTTAATCGTGTATATATGTCTAATTAACGCAAAAAATCAACGAATATAATTATTTTGCTTTTGTTGCATGCGCATGCAGTACTTCATTCCATACAGGACATAGCGCAATGGATTTTTCCGGGACGTAATTAATTATTTTTAATAGTTTTATCTTGAATACTTAATTTTTATATGTTTTCATAATAAATGCGACGTTCTGATTAGTAGACTCTTTTCTTCATATTGCTATATTTACATTTTCACTGCAGTCCCACTATGTAACCTTACCAAGCGCAATTGGCAGTCATATAGACAATGAAATTTGATCATAACGAATGATTAATTCATTATAGATGCAAAATCCCTTGGCATGTCCGCAAAAAATTGTAACCAAATGTAAATATAATCATTGAACGTCTTTCAGTTGGTATTCATAGCCAAAATGAATGCCAACTGGACAGAGGCAAATCCAACATGAAGTGCGCTATTTGCCTCTGTCCATTTGGCATTCATTTTGGCTATGGATGTCGACTGAAAGACGTTCAATGCTTAAATGAAGAAAAAATCCGAGGATGGAATCGTACGTTTATACCTATCTTACAAGTAGTATGACAAATTAATTATAAGCATTGATGTAACTATTTTTTAACTTCATCGGGTGATGAAATAAATTTTGTTTGCAAACTTTTGCTACGCGGATTCACGCAGTGAAGTTAAAAAATGGTTACATCAATGCTTAAGTAAAATTAGAAGCTAAATTTTTTACAAAGGTGGTAATGGTGTAAAGTAAGTAACTTTTGTAACTGAAGAAAAATACTTATTCGTCCTGTTTTTGGTAGAGAAAAAATATAATTTATCAGTGGTGGAGAATCTTTAATGGTCACCGGTTGAGTTCTGGTACAAAGATCTGTTAACACTTTGTGTTGCAAAGCCAGCATTGTCATTTGTTCATATAGCAAAATATGGTGCATGAAATATGAACTAAACAATTATCTACTGGAATGATACAACTACTATACAACAAAATTAACATACCGGAACTTTGACCTCGATGCGGAATTCAGGAAGAACATTTATTCTCTCCATCAGATAGGTGACGTGGGCTTTCTTCTTTATCCCGATCATCACTAGATCTTTTTCCTTCATTGCACTGATAAAGAGCGTACTGTCGAAGCCGTGCTTTTTAAACAAGGGGACGTAATCCTGCTGTAAATGTAAAGTAGTTAGAACTATGTAAAGCCTATACACTGCTGAGCTCATTATTGTCCTTAAGCCCACACCTCCCGTCATCGAATCTTCAAATTCAAAACAATAAGTCTTACGATATCAGAGAAAAATAATGATAACAAAACAGAGGATGAACAAGCAGTGAGACTGTACCGGGAACTCAGTATCCGGTATATGTCCTACAGTATCCGATATATGTCCTACATTATCCGATATATGTCCTATTACAGATATTCAGTCAATTAAAATATAAACTATACTTATTTTACATCGATTGTGAATCAAGTTATACGACTTATACAAAATACTTTCGATGTCCGGGTGTAAGCGTGTGAGTTGGATGAAACCAGAGTACCCGGAGAAAACCCTTATGATTGGTTAGGTGGCCTTTGACTTTTTCACGTCCGTGTCGAGGATCAAACTCCGGCCGGCAAAGTGAAAGGCGAGTGGATTAACCACGACACCAACCGATCTTATATTAGCCAACATACAGCATTTATACTAAACTCACCCGGAAGTCCTTATCCAACCATTCCTCTACGGGCTCTGGGGTAACATCTCCCTCAAAGTAGCTCTCTTCTTCTGTGCTCAGTTCCTCCGGCAGAGTATGTGGTGCACCAGCTACAACACAGCAATGTCTAAATGTGGACCAATCAAAACAACTAGACAATGTCTAAATGCGGACCAATCAAAACAACTAGACAATGTCTAAATCTGGACCAATCAAAACAACACAACTAGACAATGTCTAAATGCGGACCAATCAAAACAACTAGACAATGGATAAATGTGGACCAATCAAAACAACTAGACAATGTCTAAATCTGGACCAATCAAAACAACTAGAGAATGTCTAAATGTGGACCAATCAAAACCACTAGACACTGTCTAAATGTGGACCAATCAAAACAACTCGACAATGTCTAAATGTGAACCAATCAAAAAGACACAACTAGAGAATATCTAAATGTGGACCAATCAAAACAACTAGACACTGTCTAAATGTGGACCAATCAAAACAATTCAACAATGTCTAAATGTTGACCAATCAAAACGGCACAACTAGACAATGTCTAAATGCGGACCAATCAAAACAACTAGACAATGGATAAATGTGGACCAATCAAAACAACTAGACACTGTCTAAATGTGGACCAATCAAAACAATTCGACAATGTCTAAATGTGGACCAATCAAAACAACTCGACAATGTCTAAATGTGGACCAATCAAAACAACTCGACAATGTCTAAATGTGGACCAATCAAAACAACTCGACAATGTCTAAATGTGGACCAATCAAAACAACTTGACAATGTCTAAATGTGGACCAATCAAAACGGCACAACTAGACAATGTCTAAATCTGGTCCAAACAGAAGGCAGGAAACATAATTTGTAATATTCACTTCATAAAAAAAAAGTAAAAAAAAATGGATCCTCGCTTTGATGATTCAAATACAATATAAAATGTAATCATAATTGGTTAATTTTTTGGACTAGTGGCAAGAGGTCCCTTTTATATCCAGATGTATACATGGACTAGATATAAAGGTATATACACGGCCTAGATATTCAGATCTATACACGGACTAGTTATTCAGATTTATACACAGACTAGATATTCAGATCTATACACGGACTAGTTATTCAGATCTATACACGGACTAGATATTCAGATCTTTACACGGACTGGATATTCAGATATATACACGGACTAGATATTCAGATCTATACACGGACTAGTTATTCAGATCTATACACGGACTAGATATTCAGACCTATACACGGACTAGATATTCAGGTCTATACACGGACTAGATATTCAGATCTATACACGGACTAGTTATTCAGATCTATACACGGACTAGATATTCAGATCTATACACGGACTAGATATTCAGGTCTATACACGGACTAGATATTCAGATCTATACACGGACTAGTTATTCAGATCTATACACGGACTAGATATTCAGACCTATACACGGACTAGATATTCAGATCTTTACACGGACTAGATATTCAGATATATACACGGACTAGATATTCAGATCTATACACAGACTAGATATTCAGATCTATCTATATACAGACGAGATATTCAGAATATCTATACACAGACCAGATATTCAGATCTATCTATACACAGACGAGATATTCAGATCTATACACGGACTAGATATTAAGATCTATACACGGACTAGATATTCAGATCTATCTATACACGGACTAGATATTCAGATCTATCTATACATGGACTAGATATTCAGATCTATTTATACACGGACTAGATATTCAGATCTATCTATACATGGACTAGATATTCAGATCTATCTAAACATGGACTAGATATTCAGATCTATACACGGACTAGATATTCAAATCTATACACGGACTATATATTCAGATCAATACACGGACTAGATATTCAGATATATACATGGACAAGATATTCAGATCTATACATGGACTAGATATTTAAGTCTATATACGGACTAGTTTTTCAGATATATACACGGACGAGATATTCAGATTTATACACGGACTAGATATTCATATCTATACACGGACTAGATATACAGATATATACACAGACTAGATATTCAGATCTATACACGAACTAGATATTCAGATATATACACGGACTAGATATTCAGATCAATACACGGACTGGATATTCAGATATATACACGGACTAGATATTCAGATCTATACACGGACTAGATATTCAGATCTATCTATACACAGACTAGATATTCAGATCTATCTATACACAGACGAGATATTCAGATCTATACGCGGACTAGATATTCTGATCTATACACAGACTAGATATTCAGACCTATACACGGACTAGATATTCAGGTCTATACACGGACTAGATATTCAGATCTACTACACGGACTAGTTATTCAGATCTATACACGGACTAGATATTCAGACCTATACACAGACTAGATATTCAGATCTTTACACGGACTAGATATTCAGATATATACACGGACTAGATATTCAGATCTATACAAAGACTAGATATTCAGATGTATACACGGACTAGATATTCAGATCTATACACGGACTAGATATTCAGATCTATACACTGACTAGATATTCAGAGCTATACACGGACTAGATATTCAGATCTATACACAGACTAGATATTCAAGTCTAAACAAGGACTTGATATTCAGATCTATTTATACATGGACTAGATATTCAGATCTGTACACGGACTAGATATTCAGATCCATACACGGACTAGATATTCAGATCCATACACGGACTAGATATTCAAATCTATACACGGACTATATATTCAGATCAATACACGGACTAGATATTCAGATTTATACACGGACTAGATATTGATATCTATACACGGCCTAGATATTCAGATATATACATGGACTAGATATTCAGATCTATACACGGACTAGATATTCAGATATATACACGGACTAGATATTCAGATCAATACACGGACTGGATATTCAGATATATACACGGACTAGATATTCAGATCTATACACGGACTAGATATTCAGATCTATCTATACACAGACTAGATATTCAGATCTATCTATACACAGACGAGATATTCAGATCTATACGCGGACTAGATATTCTGATCTATACACTGACTAGATATTCAGAGCTATACACGGACTAGATATTCAGATCAATACACGCACTGGATATTCAAATATATACACAGACTAGATATTCATATCTATACACGGACTAGATATTCAGTTCTACACACAGACTAGATATCCAGATCTATACACGGACTGATATCCAGTTATAAACACGGTCTTGATATCCAGATCTAAACACGGACTAGATATTCAGATTTATACATGGACTAGATATTCAGATCTTTACACGGACTAGATATTCAGATATATACACGAACTAGATATTCAGATCTATATACGGACTAGTTTTTCAGATATATACACGAACTAGATATTCAGATCTTTACACGGACTAGATATTCAGATCTAAACACGGACTAGATATTCAGATCTATACACGGACTAGATATTCAGATTTAGACATGGACTTGATATTCAGATCTTTACACAGACTAGATATTCAGACCTATACACGGACTAGATATTCAGATCTATACACGGACAAGATATTCAGACCTATACATGGACTAGATATTCAGATCTATACACGGACTAGATATTCAGATCTATACACAGACTATTTTTTCAGATATATACACGAACTAGATATTCATATCTCTACACGGACTAGATATTTAGATCTATACACAGACTAGATATTCAGATCTATTTATACACGGACTAGATATTCAGATCTATACACGGAGTAGATATTCATATCTATACACGGACTAGATATATACACAGACTAGATATTCAGATCTATACACGGACTAGATATTCATATTTTTACACGGACTAGATATTTACTTCTATACACGGACTAGGTATTCAGATATATACACGGACTAGATATCCATGTCTAAACACTGACTAGATATTCATGTCTAAACACTGACTAGATATTCAGATCTATTTATACATTGACTAGATATTCAGATCTATACACGGACTAGATATTCAGATCTATACAAAGACTAGATATTCAGAGCTATACACGGACTAGATATTCAGATCTATACACGGACTAGATATTCAGATCTATACACTGACTAGATATTCAGAGCTATACACGGACTAGATATTCAGATATATACACGGACTAGATATTCAAGTCTAAACAAGGACTTGATATTCAGATCTATTTATACATGGACTAGATATTCAGATCTATACACGGACTAGATATTCAGATCTATACACGGACTAGATATTCAGATCCATACACGGACTAGATATTCAGATCTATACACGGACTAGATATTCAGATCTATACACTGACTAGATATTCAGATCTATACACGGACTAGATATTCAAGTCTAAACAAGGACTTGATATTCAGATCTATTTATACATGGACTAGATATTCAGATCTTTACACAAACTAGATATTAAGATCTAAACACGGACTAGGCGATATTCAGATTTATACATAGACTAGATATTCATAGATATTCAGATTTATACACAGACTAGATATTCAGATCTATACACGGACTAGATATTCAGATCTAAACACGGACTAGATATTCAGATCTATACACGGACTAGATATTCAGATCTATACACGGACTAGATATTCAGATCTATACACGGACTAGATATTCAGATCTATACACGGACTAGATATTCAGATCTATACACGGACTAGATTTAGGACTAGATATTCAGATCTATACACGGACTAGATATTCAGATCTATACACACAGGACTAGACTATATTCAGATCTATACATGGACTAGATATTCAGATCTATACACGGACTAGATATTCAGATTTATACACAAACTAGATATTCAGATCTATACACGGACTAGATATTCAGATCTATACACGGACTAGATATTCAGATTTATACATGGACTAGATATTCAGATCTATACACGGACTAGATATTCAGATCTATACACGGACTAGATATTCAGATTTATACACGGACTAGATATTCAGATCTATACATGGACTAGATATTCAGATCTATACACGGACTAGATATTCAGATCTATACACGGACTAGATATTCAGATCTATACATGGACTAGATTTCAGACTATTCAAGACTAGTATTCACAGACTAGATATTCAGATCTATACACAAACTAGATATTCAGATCTATACATGGACTAGATATTCAGATCTAAACACGGACTAGATATTCAGATTATACATGACTAGATATTCAGATCTAAACACGGACTAGATATTCAGATTATATACACGGACTAGATATTCAGATCTATACACGGACTAGATATTCAGATCTATACACGGACTAGATATTCAGATCTATACACGGACTAGATATTCAGATCTATACACGGACTAGATATTCAGATCTATACACGGACTAGATATTCAGATCTATACACGGACTAGATATTCAGATCTATACACATACTAGATATTCAGATCTATACACAGACTAGATATTCAGATCTATACACAAACTAGATATTCAGATCTATACACAGACTAGATATTCAGATCTATACACAGACTAGATATTCAGACCTATACACAAACTAGATATTCAGATGTATACATGGACTAGATATTCAGATCTATACACGGACTAGATATTCAGATCTATACACGGACTAGATATTCAGATCTATACATGGACTAGATATTCAGACTAGATATTCTTTACACGGACTAGATATTGGCAGATATTCATACACGGACTAGATATTCAGTTCTATTCACGGACTAGATATTCAGATCTATACACAGACTAGATATTCAGATCTATCTATACACAGACGAGATATTCAGATTATCTATACACAGACTAGATATTCAGATCTATCTATACACGGACTAGATATTCAGATCTATACACGGACGCGTACATTTATTGGCCACCATCTTCTTTTGACAGGGTTATCGGCTACATTTATTGGCCACCATCTTCTTTTGACAGGGTTATAAGCGTACATTTATTGACCACCATCTTCTTTTGACAGGGTTATCGGCTACATTTATTGGCCACCATCTTCTTTTGACAGGGTTATTAGCATACATTTATTGGCCACCATCTTCTTTTGACAGGGTTATCAGCGTACATTTATTGGCCACCATCTTCTTTTGACAGGGTTATCGGCTTAATTTATTGGCCACCATCTTCTTTTGACAGGGTTATCAGCGTACATTTATTGGCCACCATCTTCTTTTGACAGGGTTATCGGCTTAATTTATTGGCCACCATCTTCTTTTGACAGGGTTATCAGCGTACATTTATTGGCCACCATCTTCTTTTGACAGGGTTATCAGCATACATTTATTGGCCACCATCTTCTTTTGACAGGGTTATCAGCGTACATTTATTGGCCACCATCTTCTTTTGACAGGGTTATCAGCGTACATTTATTGGCCACCATCTTCTTTTGACAGGGTTATCGGCTTAATTTATTGGCCACCATCTTCTTTTGACAGGGTTATCAGCGTACATTTATTGGCCACCATCTTCTTTTGACAGGGTTATCGGCTTAATTTATTGGCCACCATCTTCTTTTGACAGGGTTATCAGCGTACATTTATTGGCCACCATCTTCTTTTGACAGGGTTATCAGCATACATTTATTGGCCACCATCTTCTTTTGACAGGGTTATCAGCGTACATTTATTGGCCACCATCTTCTTTTGACAGGGTTATCAGCGTACATTTATTGGCCACCATCTTCTTTTGACAGGGTTATCGGCTTACATTTATTGGCCACCATCTTCTTTTGACAGGGTTATCAGCGTACATTTATTGGCCACCATCTTCTTTTGACAGGGTTATCGGCTTAATTTATTGGCCACCATCTTCTTTTGACAGGGTTATCAGCGTACATTTATTGGCCACCATCTTCTTTTGACAGGGTTATCAGCATACATTTATTGGCCACCATCTTCTTTTGACAGGGTTATCAGCGTACATTTATTGGCCACCATCTTCTTTTGACAGGGTTATCAGCGTACATTTATTGGCCACCATCTTCTTTTGACAGGGTTATCAGCGTACATTTATTGGCCACCATCTTCTTTTGACAGGGTTATCAGCGTACATTTATTGGCCACCATGTTGTAGCTGACGACGTTAAGATGACGTTAGGGCCCCAACCCCAATACAGTACTAGGATCCTAGGATAGCATAACATCATTTTAACCAATACAAGAGTCTAGTTATATACATGGACTATGTTCTGTCCGTGTATTGTAATATTGAAATATTAATGATTGTGGACTGACTTTTATCTCCAGAAATATTAACATCATCATCCTAGCCAATACACGACATCGCTGGAAATGACAACGCTTTAGTATGCAGTGACGACATATCGATGTTGTTTTCACGGCAAGCTACAATGCTATCTTACCATTCGCCTGTCCGTCTATTTCATCCATGTAGAGTTTTGACTCCCTGTGGCTCTCTGTCAGTCTGTTGTCTGTTACAGATGAATGTCTAGCCCGAGCACCAGTGGAGCCAGTGGGGCCAGGGGCTGGGGACCGCTCCACTCTCTGACAACATCTAAAACCAGAATACATCCTAAATCTCTGGAGGAAGCAAAACAGGAGAACCAGGTTAAAAAATGACAGACCTAAAGCTAGTACTGAACAATAGTCGCACCTGTGTTTCGAAGTCTCTTCATGTGTTTTAGAATGTCCTTCATAATGAATGTTTAATAAATTCATGTCGTTTAGAATGTTATTGATAAAAAATTGTTTAGTATGACAGTCATGTCTCATCACGGTAATCACACCTATGACGTCTGATCACTGTAATCACACCTATGACGTCTGACCACTGTAATCACACCTATGACGTCTGATCACGGTAATCACACCTATGATGTCTGATCACTGTAATCACACCTATGACGTCTGATCACGGTAATCACACCTATGATGTCTGATCACGGTAATCACACCTATGATGTCTGATCACGGTAATCACACCTATGACGTCTGATCACTGTAATCACACCTATGACGTCTGATCACTGTAATCACACCTATGACGTCTGATCACTGTAATCACACCTATGATGTCTAATCACTGTAATCACACCTATACCGTCAGATCACTGTAATCACACCTATGACGCCTGATCACGGTAATCACACCTATGACGTCTGATCACGGTAATCACACCTATGACGTCTGATCACTGTAATCACACCTATGACGTCTGATCACTGTAATCACACCTATGACGTCTGTTCACTGTAATCACACCTATGATGTCTGATCACTGTAATCATACCTATGATGTCTGATCGCTGTAATCAAACCTATGACGTCTGTTCAGTGTAAACACACCTATGACGTCTGATCAGTGTAATCATACCTATGACGTCTGATCATGGTAATCACACATATGACGTCTGATCACGGCAATCACACATATGACGTCTGATCATGGTAATCACAACTATGACGTCTGATCACTGTAATCACAACTATGACGTCTGATCACTGTAATCACACCTATGATGTCTGATCACGGTAATCACACCTATGATGTCTGATCATGGTAATCACACCTATAACGTCTGATCATGGTAATCACACCTATGACGTGTGATCATGGTAATCACACCTATGACGTCTGATCATGGAAATCACACCTATGACGTCTGATCACTGTAATCACACCTATGACGTCTGATCACGGTAATCACACCTATGACGTCTGATCACGGTAATCACACCTATGACGTCTGATCACTGTAATCACACCTATGACGTCTGATCACTGTAATCACACCTATAACGTCTGATCACGGTAATCACACCTAGACGTCTGATCACGTAATCACACTATGACGTCTGATCACGGTAATCACACCTATGACGTCTGATCACGGTAATCACACCTATGACGTCTGATCACTGTAATCACACCTATGACGTCTGATCACGGTAATCACACCTATGACGTCTGATCACGGTAATCACACCTATGACGTCTGATCACGGTAATCACATCTATGACGTCTGATCACTGTAATCACACCTATGACGTCTGATCACTGTAATCACACCTATGATGTCTGATCACTGTAATCACACCTATGATGTCTGATCACTGTAATCACACCTATGATGTCTGATCACTGTAATCACACCTATGACGTCTGATCACGGTAATCACACCTATGACGTCTGATCACTGTAATCACACCTATGACGTCTGATCACTGTAATCACACCTATGACGTCTGATCACTGTAATCACACCTATGACGTCTGATCACTGTAATCACACCTATGACGTCTGATCACTGTAATCACACCTATGACGTCTGATCACTGTAATCACACCTATGACGTCTGATCACTGTAATCACACCTATGACGTCTGATCACTGTAATCACACCTATGACGTCTGATCACTGTAATCACACCTATGACGTCTGATCACGGTAATCACACCTATGACGTCTGATCACTGTAATCACACCTATGACGTCTGATCACTGTAATCACACCTATGACGTCTGATCACTGTAATCACACCTATGACGTCTGATCACTGTAATCACACCTATGACGTCTGATCACTGTAATCACACCTATGACGTCTGATCACTGTAATCACACCTATGACGTCTGATCACTGTAATCACACCTATGACGTCTGATCACTGTAATCACACCTATGACGTCTGATCACTGTAATCACACCTATGACGTCTGATCACTGTAATCACACCTATGACGTCTGATCACGGTAATCACACCTATGACGTCTGATCACTGTAATCACACCTATGACGTCTGATCACGGTAATCACACCTATGACGTCTGATCACGGTAATCACACCTATGACGTCTGATCACGGTAATCACACCTATGAGTCTGATCACTGTAATCACACCTATGACGTCTGATCACTGTAATCACACCTATGACGTCTGATCACGGTAATCACACCTATGATGTCTGATCACTGTAATCACACCTATGACGTCTGATCACTGTAATCACACCTATGATGTCTGATCACGATAATCACACCTATGACGTCTGATCACGGTAATCACACCTATGACGTCTGATCACGTAATCACACCTATGACGTCTGATCACGGTAATCACACCTATGACGTCTGATCACGGTAATCACACCTATGACGTCTGATCACGGTAATCACACCTATGACGTCTGATCACGGTAATCACACCTATGACGTCTGATCACGGTAATCACACCTATGACGTCTGATCACGGTAATCACACCTATGACGTCTGATCACTGTAATCACACCTATGACGTCTGATCACTGTAATCACACCTATGACGTCTGATCACGTAATCACACCTATGACGTGATGACGTAATCACACCTATGACGTCTGATCACGGTAATCACACCTATGACGTCTGATCACGATAATCACACCTATGACGTCTGATCACGGTAATCACACCTATGACGTCTGATCACGGTAATCACACCTATGACGTCTGATCACTGTAATCACACCTATGACGTCTGATCACGGTAATCACACCTATGACGTCTGATCACGGTAATCACACCTATGACGTCTGATCACAGTAATCACACCTATGACGTCTGATCACTGTAATCACACCTATGACGTCTGATCACTGTTAATCACACACCTATGACGTCTGATCACTGTAATCACACCTATGACGTCTGATCACGGTAATCACACCTATGACGTCTGATCACGGTAATCACACCTATGACGTCTGATCACGGTAATCACACCTATGACGTCTGATCACGATAATCACACCTATGACGTCTGATCACTGTAATCACACCTATGACGTCTGATCACGGTAATCACACCTATGACGTCTGATCACTGTAATCACACCTATGACGTCTGATCACGGTAATCACACCTATGACGTCTGATCACGGTAATCACACCTATGACGTCTGATCACTGTAATCACACCTATGACGTCTGATCACTGTAATCACACCTATGACGTCTGATCACGGTAATCACACCTATGACGTCTGATCACGGTAATCACACCTATGACGTCTGATCACGGTAATCACACCTATGACGTCTGATCACTGTAATCACACCTATGACGTCTGATCACGGTAATCACACCTATGACGTCTGATCACGGTAATCACACCTATGACGTCTGATCACTGTAATCACACCTATGACGTCTGATCACTGTAATCACACCTATGACGTCTGATCACGGTAATCACACCTATGACGTCTGATCACTGTAATCACACCTATGACGTCTGATCACGGTAATCACACCTATGACGTCTGATCACGGTAATCACACCTATGACGTCTGATCACTGTAATCACACCTATGACGTCTGATCACTGTAATCACACCTATGACGTCTGATCACGGTAATCACACCTATGACGTCTGATCACGGTAATCACACCTATGACGTCTGATCACTGTAATCACACCTATGACGTCTGATCACGTAATCACACCTATGACGTCTCTGATCACGGTAATCACACCTATGACGTCTGATCACGGTAATCACACCTATGACGTCTGATCACGTAATCACACTATGACGTCTGATCACTGTAATCACACCTATGACGTCTGATCACGTAATCACACCTATGACGTCTGATCACTGTAATCACACCTATGACGTCTGATCACTGTAATCACACCTATGACGTCTGATCACTGTAATCACACCTATGACGTCTGATCACTGTAATCACACCTATGACGTCTGATCACGGTAATCACACCTATGACGTCTGATCACTGTAATCACACCTATGACGTCTGATCACTGTAATCACACCTATGACGTCTGATCACTGGTAATCACACCTATATCTGATCATGTAATCACACCTATGACGTCTGATCACGGTAATCACACCTATGACGTCTGATCACTGTAATCACACCTATGACGTCTGATCACTGGTAATCACACACCTATGACGTCTGATCACGGTAATCACACCTATGACGTCTGATCACGGTAATCACACCTATGACGTCTGATCACGGTAATCACACCTATGACGTCTGATCACTGTAATCACACCTATGACGTCTGATCACTGTAATCACACCTATGACGTCTGATCACTGTAATCACACCTATGACGTCTGATCACTGTAATCACACCTATGACGTCTGATCACTGTAATCACACCTATGACGTCTGATCACGGTAATCACACCTATGACGTCTGATCACTGTAATCACACCTATGACGTCTGATCATGGTAATCACACCTATGACATCTGATCACTGTAATCACACCTATGACGTCTGATCACTGTAATCACACCTATGACGTCTGATCACGGTAATCACACCTATGACGTCTGATCACGGTAATCACACCTATGACGTCTGATCACGGTAATCACACCTATGACGTCTGATCACGGTAATCACATCCATGACGTCTGATCATTATAATCACACCTATGACGTCTGATCACTGTAATCACACCTATGACGTCTGATCACGGTAATCACACCTATGACGTCTGATCACTGTAATCACACCTATGACGTCTGATCACTGTAATCACACCTATGACGTCTGATCACGGTAATCACACCTATGACGTCTGATCACTGTAATCACACCTATGACGTCTGATCACTGTAATCACACCTATGACGTCTGATCACGGTAATCACACCTATGACGTCTGATCACGGTAATCACACCTATGACGTCTGATCACTGTAATCACACCTATGACGTCTGATCACTGGTAATCACACCTATGACGTCTGATCACTGTAATCACACCTATGACGTCTGATCACGGTAATCACACCTATGACGTCTGATCACTGTAATCACACCTATGACGTCTGATCACTGTAATCACACCTATTGACGTCTGATCACGGTAATCACACCTATGACGTCTGATCACTGTAATCACACCTATGACGTCTGATCACTGTAATCACACCTATGACGTCTGATCACGGTAATCACACCTATGACGTCTGATCACTGTAATCACACCTATGACGTCTGATCACGGTAATCACACCTATGACGTCTGATCACTGTAATCACACCTATGACGTCTGACACACTGTAATCACACACCATATGACGTCTGATCACTGTAATCACACCTATGACGTCTGATCACGGTAATCACACCTATGACGTCTGATCACTGTAATCACACCTATGACGTCTGATCACGGTAATCACACCTATGACGTCTGATCACTGTAATCACACCTATGACGTCTGATCACTGTAATCACACCTATGATGTCTGATCACTGTAATCACACCTATGACGTCTGATCACTGTAATCACACCTATGACGTCTGATCACGGTAATCACACCTATGACGTCTGATCACTGTAATCACACCTATGACGTCTGATCACGTAATCACACCTATGACGTCTGATCACTGTAATCACACCTATGACGTCTGATCACGGTAATCACACCTATGACGTCTGATCACGGTAATCACACCTATGACGTCTGATCACTGTAATCACACACCTATGACGTCTGATCACGGTAATCACACCTATGACGTCTGATCACTGTAATCACACCTATGATGTCTGATCACGGTAATCACACCTATGACGTCTGATCACGGTAATCACACCTATGACGTCTGATCACTGTAATAACACCTATGACGTCTGATCATGGTAATCACACCTATGACATCTGATCACTGTAATCACACCTATGACGTCTGATCACTGTAATCACACCTATGACGTCTGATCACGGTAATCACACCTATGACGTCTGATCACGGTAATCACACCTATGACGTCTGATCACTGTAATCACACCTATGACGTCTGATCACGGTAATCACACCTATGACGTCTGATCACTGTAATCACACCTATGACGTCTGATCACGGTAATCACACCTATGACGTCTGATCACGGTAATCACACCTATGACGTCTGATCACTGTAATCACACCTATGACGTCTGATCACGGTAATCACACCTATGACGTCTGATCACTGTAATCACACCTATGACGTCTGATCACTGTAATCACACCTATGACGTCTGATCACTGTAATCACACCTATGACGTCTGATCACTGTAATCACACCTATGACGTCTGATCACTGTAATCACACCTATGACGTCTGATCACTGTAATCACACCTATGACGTCTGATCACTGTAATCACACCTATGACGTCTGATCACGGTAATCACACCTATGACGTCTGATCACGGTAATCACACCTATGACGTCTGATCACGGTAATCACACCTATGACGTCTGATCACGTAATCACACCTATGACGTCTGATCACTGTAATCACACCTATTACTTCTGATCATGGTAATCACACCTATGACGTCTGATCACGTAATCACACCTATGACGTCTGATCACTGTAATCACACCTATGACGTCTGATCACGTAATCACACCTATGACGTCTGATCACGGTAATCACACCTATGACGTCTGATCACGGTAATCACACCTATGACGTCTGATCACTGTAATCACACATATGATGTCTGATCACGGTAATCACACCTATGACGTCTGATCACTGGTAATCACACTACGTCTGATCACTGTACACACCTATGATGTCTGATCACTGTAATCACACCTATGACGTCTGATCACGGTAATCACACCTATGACGTCTGATCACGGTAATCACACCTATGACGTTTGATCACGGTAATCATACCTATGATTTCTGATCACGGTAATCACACCTATGACGTCTGATCACTGTAATCACACCTATGACGTCTGATCACTGTAATCACACCTATGGACGTCTGATCACGGTAATCACACCTATGACGTCTGATCACGGTAATCACACCTATGACGTCTGATCACTGGTAATCACACCTATGACGTCTGATCACGGTAATCAAAACCTATGACGTCTGATCACGGTAATCACACCTATGACGTCTGATCACTGTAATCACACCTATGACGTCTGATCACTGTAATCACACCTATGACGTCTGATCACTGTAATCACACCTATGACGTCTGATCACTGTAATCACACCTATGACGTCTGATCACGGTAATCACACCTATGACGTCTGATCACTGTAATCACACCTATGACGTCTGATCACGTAATCACACCTATGACGTCTGATCACGGTAATCACACCTATGACGTCTGATCACGGTAATCACACCTATGACGTCTGATCACGGTAATCACACCTATGACGTCTGATCACGGTAATCACACCTATGACGTCTGATCACGGTAATCACACCTATGACGTCTGATCACGGTAATCACACCTATGACGTCTGATCACGGTAATCACACCTATGACGTCTGATCACGGTAATCACACCTATGACGTCTGATCACGGTAATCACACCTATGACGTCTGATCACTGTAATCACACCTATGACGTCTGATCACGGTAATCACACCTATGACGTCTGATCACGGTAATCACACCTATGACGTCTGATCACGGTAATCACACCTATGACGTCTGATCACGGTAATCACACCTATGACGTCTGATCACTGTAATCACACCTATGATGTCTGATCACGGTAATCACACCTATGACGTCTGATCACTGTAATCACACCTATGACGTCTGATCACTGTAATCACACCTATGATGTCTGATCACTGTAATCACACCTATGACGTCTGATCACTGTAATCACACCTATGACGTCTGATCACGGTAATCACACCTATGACGTCTGATCACGGTAATCACACCTATGACGTCTGATCACGGTAATCACACCTATGACGTCTGATCACGGTAATCACACCTATGACGTCTGATCACTGTAATCACACCTATGACGTCTGATCACGGTAATATGATCATCACTGTAATCACACCTATGACGTCTGATCACGGTAATCACACCTATGACGTCTGATCACGGTAATCACACCTATGACGTCTGATCACTGTAATCACACCTATGACGTCTGATCACGGTAATCACACCTATGACGTCTGATCACGGTAATCACACCTATGACGTCTGATGACGGTAATCACACCTATGACGTCTGATCACGGTAATCACACCTATGACGTCTGATGACGATAATCACACCTATGACGTCTGATCACGGTAATCACACCTATGACGTAGCTGATCACGGTAATCACACCTATGACGTCTGATCACTGTAATCACACTATGATGTCTGATCACTGTAATCACACCTATGATGTCTGATCACGGTAATCACACCTATGACGTCTGATCACTACCGGTAATAACACCTATGACGTCTGATCACTGTAATCACATCTTTGATGTCTGATCACGGTAATCACACCTATGACGTCTGATCACGGTAATCACACCTATGACGTCTGATCACGGTAATCACACCTATGACGTCTGATCACGGTAATCACACCTATGACGTCTGATCACGGTAATCACACCTATGACGTCTGATCACGGTAATCACACCTATGACGTCTGATCACTGTAATCACACCTATGACGTCTGATCACGGTAATCACACCTATGACGTCTGATCACTGTAATCACACCTATGACGTCTGATCACGGTAATCACACCTATGACGTCTGATCACGGTAATCACACCTATGACGTCTGATCACGGTAATCACACCTATGACGTCTGATCACGGTAATCACACCTATGACGTCTGATCACTCGGTAATCACACCTATGACTGTCTGATCACGGTAATCACACCTATGACTCTGATCACTGTAATCACACCTATGACGTCTGATCAAATGTAATCACACCTATGACGTCTGATCACGGTAATCACACCTATGACGTCTGATCACGGTAATCACACCTATGACGTCTGATCACGGTAATCACACCTATGATGTCTGATCACGGTAATCACACCTATGACGTCTGATCACGGTGTAATCACACCTATGATGTCTGATCACGGTAATCACACCTATGATGTCTGATCACTGTAATCACACCTATGACGTCTGATCACGGTAATCACACCTATGACGTCTGATCACTGTAATCACACCTATGATGTCTGATCACTGTAATCACACCTATGACGACTGTCTGATCACGGTAATCACACCTATGACGTCTGATCACGGTAATCACACCTATGACGTCTGATCACTGTAATCACACCTATGACGTCTGATCACGGTAATCACACCTATGACGTGTCTGATCACGGTAATCACACCTATGACGTCTGATCACTGTAATCACACCTATGACGTCTGATCACTGTAATCACACCTATGACGTCTGATCACGGTAATCACACCTATGACGTCTGATCACTGGTAATCACACCTATGACGTCTGATCACGGTAATCACACCTATGACGTCTGATCACGGTAATCACACCTATGACGTCTGATCACGGTAATCACACCTATGACGTCTGATCACTGTAATCACACCTATGACGTCTGATCACGGTAATCACACCTATGACGTCTGATCACGGGTAATCACACCTATGACGTCTGATCACTGTAATCACACCTATGACGTCTGATCACGGTAATCACACCTATGACGTCTGATCACTGTAATCACACCTATGATGTCTGATCACTGTAATCACACCTATGACGTCTGATCACGGTAATCACACACCTATGACGTCTGATCACTGTAATCACACCTATGACGTCTGATCACTGTAATCACACCTATGACGTCTGATCACGGTAATCACACCTATGACGTCTGATCACGGTAATCACACCTATGACGTTTGATCACGGTAATCATACCTATGATTTCTGATCACGGTAATCACACCTATGACGTCTGATCACTGTAATCACACCTATGACGTCTGATCACTGGTAATCACACCTATGACGTTCTGATCACTGTAATCACACCTATGACGTCTGATCACTGTAATCACACCTATGACGTCTGATCACTGTAATCACACCCTATGACGTCTGATCACGGTAATCACACCTATGACGTTGCTGATCCGGTAATCACACCTATGACGTCTGATCACTGTAATCACACCTATGACGTCTGATCACTGTAATCACACCTATGACGTCTGATCACTGTAATCACACCTATGACGTCTGATCACTGTAATCACACCTATGACGTCTGATCACTGTAATCACACCTATGACGTCTGATCACTGTAATCACACCTATGACGTCTGATCACTGTAATCACACCTATGACGTCTGATCATGGTAATCACACCTATGACGTCTGATCACTGTAATCACACCTATGACGTCTGATCACTGTAATCACACCTATGACGTCTGATCACTGTAATCACACCTATGACGTCCTGATCACTGTAATCACACGTATGACTGTCTGATCACTGTAATCACACCTATGACGTCTGATCACACCTGTACGTCTGATCACACAAACCTATGACGTCTGATCACTGTAATCACACCTATGACGTCTGATCATGGGGTATCACACCTATGACGTCTTATCACAGTAAACCTTATGACGTCTGATCACGGTAATCACACCTATGACGTCTGATCACTGTAATCACACCTATGACGTCTGATCAACTGTAATCACACCTATGACGTCTGATCACTGTAATCACACCTATGACGTCTTATCACTGTAATCACACCTATGACGTCTGATCATGGTAATCACACCTATGACGTCTTATCACTGTAATCACACCTATGACGTCTGATCACGGTAATCACACCTATGACTTTTGATCACTGTAATCACACCTATGACGTCTGATCACGGTAATCACACCTATGACGTCTGATCACGGTAATCACACCTATGTCTGATCACGGTTATCACACCTATGACGTCTGTTCACTTTAATCATACCTATGACGTCTGTTCACTTTAATCATACCTATGATGTCTGATCATGGTTATCACACCTATGATGTGTTTGATTAATTTATAAATTTACAGCTGATTTTACAAGCAACATTTGATCATGTTCGATATGATTTCATACTGATGCACACTTACGTGAAGAGTTTTTGGATTGTCTCCCCTGCGATCTCATACCAGGGTCTTGTATCTTTGACAACCGACTTGATCTTCTCCTCTCGTGTACCTAAAAGTAATAAAACAAAGTCTTATTTTTTCATAATTTAGAAGAATTTTGAAAACGATTCGAAACTTTTTGATAAAAAATCATATTAATATTGAACATCGCTAGGAGGTCTCATTTAGTCAAACAAACCGAAGTTAATTAACCGACATTGTAACGTCCTTGCCGAAAATGTCATGTGACTGCCGTTATTACGTAACGTCTGTCCTAACTCTTCCGAGAACGGTACTATCAAAATGCCGTTTCATTAAACAAATCTATCATAATCATGGAAAACACCCAGTCTGTTAAATTATCACTTACCCCATGATCTGTCAGTGATGTTGCACACACTGTATATGTTAAGGATGAGGTATCCCGAAGGTAAACACATCAGATACCAGAAACCATGGATAAGGCACGTGAACTCCCGAAGGTGAAGAACCCCGGCGGTGAAAAATATTCCGATTAGACTTCCCAGGTAAAGAGTTGTCAGAGAAATCGGGATGTCCATACTGACATCTGTATAAAAAGTTATCATAAAATACAAAGTATAAAACGGGCGAGTCCATAGTCGGTATAAAAGGGGAAATTATCATAAAATACAAAGTATAAAACGGGCGAGTCCATAGTCGGTATATAAAAGGGGAAATTATCATAAAATACAAAGTATAAAACGGGCGAGTCCATAGTCGGTATATAAAAGGGGAAATTATCATAAAATACAAAGTATAAAACTGGTGAGTCCATAGTCGGTATAAAAGGGAAAAGTTATCATAAAATACAAAGTATAAAACGGGCGAGTCCATAGTCGGTATAAAAGGGAAAAGTTATCATAAAATACAAAGTATAAAACGGGCGAGTCCATAGTCGGTATATAAAAGGGGAAATTATCATAAAATACAAAGTATAAAACTGGTGAGTCCATAGTCGGTATAAAAGGGAAAAGTTATCATAAAATACAAAGTATAAAACGGGCGAGTCCATAGTCGGTATAAAAGGGAAAAGTTATCATAAAATACAAAGTATAAAACGGGCGAGTCCATAGTCGGTATATAAAAGGGGAAATTATCATAAAATACAAAGTATAAAACGGGCGAGTCCATAGTCGGTATATAAAAGGGGAAATTATCATAAAATACAAAGTATAAAACGGGCGAGTCCATAGTCGGTATAAAAAAGGGGAAATTATCATAAAATACAAAGTATAAAACTGGTGAGTCCATAGTCGGTATAAAAGGGAAAAGTTATCATAAAATACAAAGTATAAAACGGGCGAGTCCATAGTCGGTATATAAAAGGGGAAATTATCATAAAATACAAAGTATAAAATGGGCGAGTCCATAGTCGGTATATAAAAGGGGAAATTATCATAAAATACAAAGTATAAAACGGGCGAGTCCGAGGGCGATCACCCATTGAAAAAATATCAAAGTGGAATGTCGTAGCGTATCGGAAACCATTCTGGAATTCAAAGCTAGTCTCGCATTCCCCAGACTCTCGCCGCTGAACAAGAGTCTGGTCTGGTTCGTGTTAGACTGGTTTCCTTCCCTTAATTCTCTACTCGCTCCGCTCACAAGGGACCTCAGTGAAGCGTATGCAAGGGAGGTAACTGAGGCGGGAACCAGTCCACCAATCTCTCCCAGAGTTCATTGCGGTTCCCACAGACCACAATGCACTCCTGAAGCAATCTCCTTACAATTTCTAATCTTTCGCAGGGTTCATTGCGGTCCCCACATTCACTTTGAAATATTAATGGATCAAGTGGCAGTAATATGTTTACGAGAAACGGCCTAGCAAAATTTCAAGATTTATGAAAAACGTATTTCGTACGCATACTAAATTCTTTCTTTTGGCACGGTTTTCAAAAGTAATGGACATATCTGAAGTTAATTTTACACAAAGAATTAACAAGTAAAATATATAGAATGTCAGTCCACATGAAAAAATATTATCAACTTATAGACCATGTGAGTGCGTACACCAGGCCCCCCAGTAAATAACACAAACTAAAGAGTAACATAGTCACACTACTTATATAGACCAAAAATACACCAGGCCCCGCTGTATAACACAAACTATGGTAGACGTCACACCCACACTTATAGACCCACACTGTACACCCAGACCCCCTGTATATAACACAACTACTATTGACCCGTAGTCACACAAACTTAGTAGACCACGTACACCAGAGCCCCCTGTATAACACAAACTATGGTAGTCACACTACTTATATACCACGTACACCAGACCCCAAGTGGCCCCTATAACACAACACTATGGTAGTCACACTACTTATAGACCACGTAACACCAGACCCCCTGTATAACACAAACTATGGTAGTCACACTACTTATAGACTACGTACACCAAGACCCCCTGTATAACACAAACTATGTGTAGTCCACTACTTAGTACCAGGCGTGGTATAGTCACACTATAGTCACTTATAGACCAGGACCCCCTGTATTATCACAAACTATGTACCACCACCATGGAAGTCCCCCCACGGTACACCAGGTAGTCACACAAACTTATAAACACAAACTATGTTAGTCACACTACTTATAGACCAGCGTACACCAGGCCCCCTGTATAACACAAACTATGGTAGTCACACTACTTATAGTAGCGTACACCACCCCCTGTATAACACAAACTATGGTAGTCCACACTACGTATAGACCACAACACACCAGGCCCCCTGTATAACACAAACTATGGTAGTCACACTACTTATAGACCAAGCGTACACCAGGCCCCCTGTATAACACAAACTATGGTAGTCACACTACTTATAGACCAAGTACACCAGGCCCCCTGTATAACACAAACTATGGTAGTCACACTACGGTATAGACCACATACACCAGGCCCCCTGTATAACACAAACTATGGTAGTCACACTACTTATAGACCACGTACACCAGGCCCCCTGTATAACACAAACTATGGTAGTCACACTACGTATAGACGCACATACACCAGGCCCTACTGTATAACACAAACAATGGTAGTCACACTACGTATAGACCACGGGTACACCAGGCCCACTGTATAACACAAACTATGGTAGTCACACTACTTATAGACCACGTACACCAGGCCCCCTGTATAACACAAACTATGGTAGTCACACTACTTATAGACCACGTACACCAGGCCCCCTGTATAACACAAACTATGGTAGTCACACTACTTATAGACCACGTACACCAGGCCCCCTGTATAACACAAACTATGGTAGTCACACTACTTATAGACCACGTACACCAGGCCCCCTGTATAACACAAACTATGGTAGTCACACTACTTATAGACCACGTACACCAGGCCCCCTGTATAACACAAAAACTATGGTAGTCACACTACTTATAGACCACGTACACCAGGCCCCCTGTATAACACAAACTATGGTAGTCACACTACTTATAGACCACGTACACCAGGCCCCCTGTATAACACAAACTATGGTAGTCACACTACTTATAGACCACGTACACCAGACCCCCTGTATAACACAAACTATGGTAGTCACACTACTTATAGACCACGTACACCAGGCCCCCTGTATAACACAAACTATGGTAGTCACACTACTTATAGACCACGTACACCAGACCCCCTGTATAACACAAACTATGGTAGTCACACTACTTATAGACCACGAACACCAGGCCCCCCTGTATAACACAAACTATGGAGTAGTCACACTACTTATAGACCACGTACACCAGGCCCCATTTATAACAAACAATGGTAGATCACACTACTTATAGACCACGTACAGGCACCCCTGTATAACACAAACCACACAACATATAGACCAGGCGTACACTACGGCCCGCCTGTATCACACAAACTATGGTATCACAACAACTTATAGACCAACGTACACCAGACCCCCTGTAAAACACAAACTATGTTAGTCACACTACTTATAGACCACGTACACCAGTACCCCTGACTAACACAAACTATCGGTATCACACTACGTATAATAGGACCACGTTACACCAGAACCCCCTGTATAACACAAACTATGGTAGTCACACTACTTATAGACCACGTACACCAGACCCCCTGTATAACACAAACTATGGTTAGTCACACTACTTATAGACCACGTACACCAGACACCCACCTGTATAACACAAACTATGGTAGTCACACTACATATAGACCACGTACACAAGGCCCACCTTTATAACACAAACTATGGTAGTCACACTACTTTATAGACCACGTACACCAGGCCCCCTGTATAACACAAACTATGGTAGTCACACTACTTATAGACCACGTACACCAGACCCCCTGTATAACACAAACTATGGTAGTCACACTACTTATAGACCACGTACACCAGACCCCCTGTATAACACAAACTATGGTAGTCACACTACTTATAGACCACGTACACCAGACCCCCTGTATAACACAAACTATGGTAGTCACACTACTTATAGACCACGTACACCAGTATAACACAAACTATGGTAGTCACACTACTTATAGACCACGTACACCAGACCCCCTGTATAACACAAACTATGGTAGTCACACTACTTATAGACCACGTACACCAGGCACAAACTATGGTAGTCACACTACTTATATAGACACAAACCTATGGTAGTCCTGTATACACTAACTATGGTAGTCACACTACTTATAGACCACGTACACCAGACCCCCTGTATAACACAAACTATGGTAGTCACACTACTTATAGACCACGTACACCAGACCCCCTGTATAACACAAACTATGGTAGTACACACTACTTATAGACCACGTTACACCAGACCCCCCTGTATAACACAAACTATTGTGTTAGTCACACACTACTTATAGACCACGTACACCAGACCCCCTGTATAACACAAACTATGGTAGTCACACCCCTACTAAACTTATAGTCACACTACTTATAGACCACGTACACCAGACCCCCTGTATAACACAAACTATGGTAGTCACACTACTTATAGACCACGTACACCAGACCCCCTGTATAACACAAACTATGGTAGTCACACTACTTATAGACCACGTACACCAGACCCCCTGTATAACACAAACTATGGTAGTCACACTACTTATAGACCACATCCCCCTGTATAACACAACTTATAGACCACGTACACCAGACCCCCTGTATAACACAAACTATGGTAGTCACACTACTTATAGACCACGTACACCAGACCCCTGTATAACACAAACTATGGTAGTCCACCTTATAGACCACGTGACCCCCTGTATAACACAAACTATGGTAGCGTCACACTACTTATAGACCATGGTAGTAGTCACTACTACTTATAGACCACGTACACCAGACCCCCTGTATAACACAAACTATGGTAGTCACACTACTTATAGACCACGTACACCAGTACCCCTGTATAACACAAACTATGGTAGTCACACTACTTATAGACCACGTACACCAGACCCCCTGTATAACACAAACTATGGTAGTCACACTACTTATAGACCACGTACACCAGACCCCCTGTATAACACAAACTATGGTAGTCACACTACTTATAGACCACGTACACCAGGCCCCCTGTAGTCACACTACTTATAGACCACGTACACCAGACCCCCTGTATAACACAAACTATGGTAGTCACACTACTTATAGACCACGTACACCAGACCCCCTGTATAACACAAACTATGGTAGTCACACTACTTATAGACCACGTACACCAGACCCCCTGTATAACACAAACTATGGTAGTCACACTACTTATAGACCACCTGTATAACACAAACTATGGTAGTCACACTACTTATAGACCACGTACACCAGGCCCCCTGTATAACACAAACTATGGTAGTCACACAGAATTCTCTCGTATAACACAGAATTCCCTCGTATAACACAGAATTTCCTTGTACACCACAGAATTCCCTCGTACAACAGGTGTCACTACATAATTATGTTAATGGGATAGAAACAATTCTAAATTGTTATTTTCTTCAGTTATAGATTTTTTACTATAACATTAAAAATGAGTATTTGGGCTATCTATAATGTTTCAGTTAAAACACTCTTAACCAATCAAATTACCGGAGACAACCAGGATAACAACACTCGGGCCAATGAGCGTGGAGAATAAAAGTAGGCCTTGGTAGATGGTGAAGAAGATGGAGACTCGTTGGTTGAACTTGCTAATGATTTTCCACTCCCTGACAAGTAACATTAAGTTAGCGATGGTGGAGGCGATCCATCGTCTCCTTTGTTTGTAGAACTCCTCGAACTCCTCCGGGCACTGGGTCTTGTTTTCTGACGCGGCGCAGTACTCAATCCGCCAGCCACTCTGGACCTGGTGGGGAGTGTATACAGTATGGACGTTAATATCAAACTTGTCAAGTAAGTCATTTTTGGGGACTTTATTTTTGTGGAGTTGTAGGACATATTTGGTTGGTCTAAAATAAGTATAAAATAAGGACATATCTGGTTGGTCTGAAATAATTATAAAATAAGAACATATCTGGTTGGTCTGAAATAATTATAAAATAAGGACATATCTGGTTGGTCTGAAATAATTATAAAATAAGGACATATCTGGTTGGTCTGAAATAAGTATGAAATAAGGACATATCTGGTTGGTCTGACAAAAGTATAAAATAAGGACATATCTGGTTGGTCTGAAATAAGTTTAAAATAAGGACATATTTGGTTGGTCTGAAATAAGTTTAAAACAAGGACATATCTGGTTGGTCTGAAATAAGTATGAAATAAGGACATATTTGGTTGGTGTGAAGTATTTACCAGCAGTGTACAGAACCAACGGTCCTCTCCCATGTCCTTGGTCAGGAACTCGAAGGCTTTCTCCACGTTAGAAGCGTAAGTTGGGACGATGTCCCGTACAGCACTCACTCTGTACACACTAAAACAGCCCGGGGCGCACAGCACGGAGCCCAGCACATCCTCCGCGGCCTAAAGCAGTGATGTAAATCGTTACTATTGACATCCACTAGATAAAATGTTACTATTGACATCCACTTGATAAAACGTAACTATTGACATTCAATTGATAAAACGTTACTATTGACATTCACTTGATAAAACGTTACTACTGACATTCACTTGATAAAACGTTACTATTGACATTCACTTGATAAAACGTTACTATTGACATTCACTTGATATCACGTTACTATTGACATTCACTTGATATCACGTTACTATTGACATTCACTTGATAAAACGTTACTATTGACATTCACTTGATAAAACGTTACTATTGACATTCACTTGATAAAACGTTACTATTGACATTCACTTGATAAAACGTTACTATTGACATTCACTTGATAAAACGTTACTATTGACATTCACTTGATAAAACGTTACTATTGACATTCACTTGATAAAACGTTACTATTGACATTCACTTGATATAACGTTACTATTGACATTCACTTGATAAAACGTTACTATTGACATTCACTTGATAAAACGTTACTATTGACATTCACTTGATTAAAAATATCACGTTACTATTGACATTCACTTGATAAAACGTTACTATTGACATTCACTTGATAAAACGTTACTATTGACATTCACTTGATAAAACGTTACTATTGACATTCACTTGATAAAACGTTTACTATTGACATTCACTTGATAAAACGTTACTATTGACATTCACTTGATAAATACACGTTACTATTGACATTCACTTGATAAAACGTTACTATTGACATTCACTTGATATAAACGTTACTACATTGACATTCACTTGATAAATATTGAATTTACTTGATACTATTGACATTCACTTGATAAAACGTTACTATTGACATTCACTTGATAAAACGTTACTATTGACATTCACTTGATAAAACGTTACTATTGACAATACGACTATTGATAAAACATTCTACTTGACTACAAAACGTTACTATTGACATTCACTTGATAAAGTTACTTTTGGACATCAAGTTGATTAAAACGTTACTATTGAAACCCAATTTGACATTCACTTGATATCACGTTACTATTGACATTCACTTGATAAAACGTTACTATTGACATTCACTTGATAAAACGTTACTATTACTACTTGACATTCACTTGATAAAAAAACGTTACTATTGACATTCACTTGATATAAACGTTACTATTGACATTCACTTGATAATAATCGTTACTATTGACATTCACTTGATAAAACGTTACTATTGACATTCACTTGATAAAACGTTACTATTGGACATTCACTTGATAAAACGTTACTATTGACATTCACTTGATAAACGTTACTATTGACATTCACTTGATAAAACGTTACTATTGTACATTCACTTGATAAATCGTTTATATTGACATTTACGTTGATTAAATCGTTACTATTGACATTCACTTGATAAAAACGTTACTATTGACATTCACTTGAACTAAATTCGTTATAATGACATTCACTTTGTATAAAAATCGGCTTACTAATTGATTCACTTGACGTTACTATTGTCATCACTGATAAAACGACTTGATAAAACTATTGACGTTACTATTGATATTGACATCTCACTTGATTAAATCGTTACTATTTGACATTCAATTGATATTAAACGTTTCTATTGACATTCACTTGATATCACGTTATACTATTGACATTCACTGATTAAAACGAAATATTTACGGTCACTTGATTAAAACGTACTATTGACATTCACTTGATATAACACTTGATAATACGTTACTATTGAAACATTCACTTGATAAAACGTTACTATTCAACTTGATAAACGTTAATTGACGATAAATCGATACTATTGACATTCACTTGATAAAACGTTACTATTGACATTCACTTGATAAAACGTTACTATTGACATTCACTTGATAAAACGTTACTATTGACATTCACTTGATAAAACGTTACTATTGACATTCACTTGATAAAACGTTACTATTGACATTCACTTGATAAAACGTTACTATTGACATATTGACATTCACTTGATAAAACGTTACTATTGACATTCACTTGATAAAACGTTACTATTGACATTCACTTGATAAAACGTTACTATTGACATTCACTTGATAAAACGTTACTATTGACATTCACTTGATAAAACGTTACTATTGACATTCACTTGATAAAACACGTTACTATTGACATTCACTTGATATAACCGTTACTATTGACATTCACTTGATAAAACGTTACTATTGACATTCACTTGATAAAACGTTACTATTGACATTCACTTGATAAAACGTTACTATTGACATTCACTTGATAAAACGTTACTATTGACATTCACTTGATAAAACGTTACTATTGACATTCACTTGATAAAACGTTACTATTGACATTCACTTGATAAAACGTTACTATTGACATTCACTTGATAAAACGTTACTATTGACATTCACTTGATATCACGTTACTATTGACATTCACTTGATAAAACGTTACTATTGACATTCACTTGATAAAACGTTACTATTGACATTCACTTGATAAAACGTTACTATTGACATTCACTTGATAAAACGTTACTATTGACATTCACTTGATAAAACGTTACTATTGACATTCACTTGAATAAAACGTTCACTATTGACATTCACTTGATAAATCGTTACTATTGACATTCACTTGATAAATCGTTTACTATTACGGTCACTTGATAAAACGTTACTATTGACATTCACTTGATAAAACGTTACTATTGACATTCACTTGATAAAACGGTTACTATTGACATTCACTTGATTAAAAAACGTTACTATTGACATTTACTTGATAAATCGTTACTATTGACATTCACTTGATAAAACGTTACTATTTGACATTCACTTGATAAATCGTTACTATTGACATTCACTTGACAATTTACATTGACATTCACTTGATAAATCTTTACGCACATTCACTTGATAAAAAACGTTACTATTGACATTCACTTGATATATCGACTTGACATTCACCTTGATAATCGTTACTATTGACATTCACTTGATATAACGTTACTATTGACATTCACTTGATAAACGTTACTATTGACATTCACTTGATAAAACGTTACTATTGACCATTCACTTGATAAAACGTTACTATTGACATTCACTTGATAAAACGTTACTATTGACATTCACTTGATAAATCGTTACTATTGACATTCACTTGATATCACGTTACTATTGACATTCACTTGATAAAACGTTACTATTGACATTCACTTGATAAAACGTTACTATTGACATTCACTTGATATCACGTTACTATTGACATTCACTTGATAAAACGTTACTATTGACATTCACTTGATAAAACGTTACTATTGACATTCACTTGATAAAACGTTTTACTATTGACATTCACTTGATATCACGTTACTATTGACATTCACTTGATAAAACGTTACTATTGACATTCACTTGATAAAACGTTACTATTGACATTCACTTGATAAAACGTTACTATTGACATTCACTTGATAAAACGTTACTATTGACATTCACTTGATAAAACGTTACTATTGACATTCACTTGATAAAACGTTACTATTGACATTCACTTGATAAAACGTTACTATTGACATTCACTTGATAAAACGTTACTATTGACATTCACTTGATAAATCGTTACTATTGACATTCACTTGATAAAACGTTACTATTGACATTCACTTGATAAAACGTTACTATTGACATTCACTTGATAAAACGTTACTATTGACATTCACTTGATAAAACGTTACTATTGACATTCACTTGATAAAACGTTTACTATTGACATTCACTTGATATAACGTTACTATTGACATTCACTTGATAAATCGTTACTATTGACATTCACTTGATAAAACGTTACTATTGACATTCACTTGATAAAACGTTACTATTGACATTCACTTGATAAAACGTTACTATTGACATTCACTTGATAAAACGTTACTATTGACATTCACTTGATAAAACGTTACTATTGACATTCACTTGATAAAACGTTACTATTGACATTCACTTGATAAAACGTTACTATTGACATTCACTTGATAAAACGTTACTATTGACATTCACTTGATAAAACGTTACTATTGACATTCACTTGATAAAACGTTACTATTGACATTCACTTGATAAAACGTTACTATTGACATTCACTTGATAAAACGTTACTATTTACATTCACTTGATAAAACGTTACTATTGACATTCACTTGATAAAACGTTACTATTGACATTCACTTGATAAAAACGTTACTATTGACATTCACTTGATATTCACGTTACTATTGACATTCACTTGATAAAACGTTACTATTGACATTCACTTGATAAAACGTTACTATTGACATTCACTTGATATAAATCGTTACTATTGACATTCACTTGATAAAACGTTACTATTTACGGTCACTTGATAAAACGTTACTATTGACATTCACTTGATAAATCGTTACTATTGACATTCACTTGAATAAAACGTTACTATTGACATTCACTTGATAAAACGTTACTATTGTACTATTGACGTTACTATTGACTTGATGATTAAACGTTACTATTGACATTCACTTGATAAAACGTTACTATTGACATTCACTTGATAAAACGTTACTATTGACATTCACTTGATAAAACGTTTACTATTGACATTCACACTTGATAAACGTTACTATTGACATTCACTTGATAAATCGTTACTATTGACATTCACTTGATAAAACGTTTACTATTGACATTCACTTGATAAAACGTTACTATTGACATTCACTTGATAAAACGTTACTATTGACATTCACTTGATAAATCGTTACTATTGACATTCACTTGATATCACGTTACTATTGACATTCACTTGATAAAACGTTACTATTTACGGTCACTTGATAAAACGTTACTATTGACATTCACTTGATAAAACGTTACTATTGACATTCACTTGATAAAACGTTACTATTGACATTCACTTGATAAAACGTTACTATTGACATTCACTTGATAAATCGTTACTATTGACATTCACTTGATATAGCGTTAACGTTACTATTGACATTCACTTGATAAAAACGTTACTATTGACATTCACTTGATAAAACGTTACGATTGAAATTCACTTGATAAAACGTTACTATTGACATTCACTTGATAAATCGTTACTATTGACATTCACTTGATAAAACGTTACTATTTACGGTCACTTTGATAAACGTTACTATTGACATTCACTTGATAAAACGTTACTATTTGACATTACTATAAAATGACATTCATTGATGAAAAACTATTGACATTCACTTGATAAAAACGTTACTATTGACATTCACTTGATATAAAACGTTACTATGGACATTCACTTGATAAAAACGTTACTATTGACATTCACTTGATAAAAACGTTAATATTGACATTCCACTTGATCTCAACGTTACTATAGGACATTCACTTGATAAAAACTGTTACTATGTTACGACGGTCACTTGATATAATCGTTTACTCATTGTACATTCACGTTGATAATCACGTTACTCTTGACATTTCACTGATTAAACCGTTTCTTATTGACTAGTCACTTGATTAAATCGTTACTATTGAATTTCAATTGATTAAATCAGTTACTATTGGACCTTTCACTTGATGATACGTATATTGATATCTACTTGTATAAACGTTACTATTGACATACTGATATATAGTACTACACATTACTTATAAAACGTTACTATTGACATTCACTTGATATAAATCGTACTATTACAGGTACTTTGATAAACCACTATTGACATTATGATACAGGTATACACGTTGTATACACTTGATAAACGTGTATATGACATCACTGTCTACACGTATAGACATTAAAACGTTACTATTGATATTCATAGAACTGTACTATATAGTCTACAGGTACTAGACATACACTATATAGTCTACAGGTATATTGACATTCATACTGTATATAGTCTACATTGACATTCACTTGATACTGTACTATAGTCTACACTTGTATAGACGTTACATATTATATAGTCTACAGGTATAGACACCATTGATAAAACGTTACTAGACATTCACTTCTACAGGTACAGACACCATACTGTATATATATTCTACAGGTATAGACACCATACTGTATATATCTACAGGTACTATTGACATTCACTTGATACTGTTTACTATAGGACTATAAAAGACACCATACTGTATATAGTTCTATATGACATTATAGACACCACTTACATTCACTTGATAAACGTTACTATTGACAGGTATAGACACCATACTGTATATAGTTCTACAGGTATAGACACCATACTGTATATAGTACTACACCATACTGTATATAGTCTACAGGATATAGACACATATTGTCACTTATATAACGTTACATACTGTATATATAGTCTACAGGTATAGACACCATTACTGTATATAGTCTACAGGTACAGACACCATACTGTATATAGTCTACAGTTATATGACACCATACTGTATATAGTCTACATTGACATACTTGGTAGTATATAGTTACACACATTACATACTGTATATAGTCTACAGGTACAGACACCATACTGTATATAGTCTACAGGTATAGACACCATACTGTATATAGTATAGGTAGTCCTACAGGTATAGACACACATACTGTTTATAGTCTACTGGTATAAGACACCAATAATGTAGTACTAGTCTACAGGGTATAGACACCATACTGTATTATAAGATACAGGTATTGATCTTTACTGTATATAGTCTACAGGTATAGACACCATACTGTATATAGTCTACAGGTACAGGTATAGAGACCAACATACTGACACCATACTGTATATAGTCTACAGGTATATTGACACCAAACTGTATGTAGTCATAAAGGTACAGACACCCATACTTTATATAGCTCTTACAGGTAACCATACTGTATATAGTCTACAGGTACAGACAGGTGTATAGTCTACAGGTACAGACACCATACTGTATATAGTCTACAGGTACAGACACCACTACTCCTACAGGTATAGGACACCAATACATATAGTCTGTATAGACACCCATATAGTCTACAGGTATAGACACCATACTGTATATAGTCTACAGGTATAGACACCATACTGTATATAGTCTACAGGTACAGACACCATACTGTATATAGTCTACAGGTATAGACACCATACTGTATATAGTCTACAGGTATAGACACCATACTGTATATAGTCTACAGTATAGACACCATACTGTATATAGTCTACAGGTATAGACACCATACTGTATATAGTCTACAGGTATAGACACCATACTGTATATAGTCTACAGGTATAGACACCATACTGTATATAGTCTACAGGTATAGACACCATACTGTATATAGTCTACAGGTACAGACACCATACTGTATATAGTCTACAGGTACAGACACCATACTGTAAATAGTCTACAGGTATAGACACCATACTGTATATAGTCTACAGGTAAAGACACCATACTGTATGTAGTCTACAGGTACAGACACCATACTGTATATAGTCTACAGGTATAGACACCATACTGTATATAGTCTACAGGTATAGACACCATACTGTATATAGTCTACAGGTATAGACACCATACTGTATATATAGTCTACAGGTATAGACACCATACTGTATATAGTCTACAGGTATAGACACCATACTGTATATAGTCTACAGGTATAGACACCATACTGTATATAGTCTACAGGTATAGACACCATACTGTATATAGTCTACAGGTACAGACACCATACTGTATATAGTCTACAGGTATAGACACCATACTGTATATAGTCTACAGGTACAGACACCATACTGTATATAGTCTACAGGTATAGACACCATACTGTATATAGTCTACAGGTATAGACACCATACTGTATATAGTATAGTCTACAGGTATAGACACCATACTGTATATAGTCTACAGGTATAGACACCATACTGTATATAGTCTACAGGTACAGACACCATACTGTATATAGTCTACAGGTACAGACACCATACTGTATATAGTCTACAGGTATAGACACCATACTGTATATAGTCTACAGGTATAGACACCATACTGTATATAGTCTACAGGTACAGACACCATACTGTATATAGTCTACAGGTATAGACACCATACTGTATATAGTCTACAGGTACAGACACCATACTGTATATAGTCTACAGGTACAGACACCATACTGTATATAGTCTACAGGTAGACCATACTGTATATAGTCTACAGGTATAGACACCATACTGTATATAGTCTACAGGTATAGACACCATACTGTATATAGTCTACAGGTATAGACACCATACTGTATATAGTCTACAGGTATAGACACCATACTGTATATAGTCTACAGGTATAGACACCATACTGTATATAGTCTACAGGTATAGACAGGTATAGACACCATACTGTATATAGTCTACAGGTATAGACACCATACTGTATATAGTCTACAGGTATAGACACCATACTGTATATAGTCTACAGGTATAGACACCATACTGTATATAGTCTACAGGTATAGACACCATACTGTATATAGTCTACAGGTATAGACACCATACTGTATATAGTCTACAGGTATAGACACCATACTGTATATAGTCTACAGGTATAGACACCATACTGTATATAGTCTACAGGTATAGACACCATACTGTATATAGTCTACAGGTACAGACACCATACTGTATATAGTCTACAGGTACAGACACCATACTGTATATAGTCTACAGGTATAGACACCATACTGTATATAGTCTACAGGTATAGACACCATACTGTATATAGTCTACAGGTACAGACACCATACTGTATATAGTCTACAGGTACAGACACCATACTGTATATAGTCTACAGGTACAGACACCATACTGTATATAGTCTACAGGTATAGACACCATACTGTATATAGTCACAGGTAAGACACCATACTGTATATAGTCTACAGGTATAGACACCATACTGTATATAGTCTACAGGTATAGACACCATACTGTATATAGTCTACAGGTATAGACACCATACTGTATATAGTCTACAGGTATAGACACCATACTGTATATAGTCTACAGGTATAGACACCATACTGTATATAGTCTACAGGTAGACACCATACTGTATATAGTCTACAGGTATAGACACCATACTGTATATAGTCTACAGGTATAGACACCATACTGTATATAGTCTACAGGTATAGACACCATACTGTATATAGTCTACAGGTATAGACACTGTACTGTATATAGTCTACAGGTATAGACACCATACTGTATATAGTCTACAGGTACAGACACCATACTGTATATAGTCTACAGGTATAGACACCATACTGTATATAGTCTACAGGTATAGACACCATACTGTATATAGTCTACAGGTATAGACACCATACTGTATATAGTCTACAGGTATAGACACCATACTGTATATAGTCTACAGGTATGGACACCATACTGTATTTAGTCTACAGGTATAGACACCATACTGTATATAGTCTACAGGTATAGACACCATACTGTATATAGTCTACAGGTATAGACACCATACTGTATATAGTCTACAGGTATAGACACCATACTGTATATAGTCTACAGGTATAGACACCATACTGTATATAGTCTACAGGTACAGACACCATACTGTATATAGTCTACAGGTATAGACACCATACTGTATATAGTCTACAGGTATAGACACCATACTGTATATAGTCTACAGGTATAGACACCATACTGTATATAGTCTACAGGTACAGACACCATACTGTATATAGTCTACAGGTACAGACACCATACTGTATATAGTCTACAGGTACAGACACCATACTGTATATAGTCTACAGGTATAGACACCATACTGTATATAGTCTACAGGTACAGACACCATACTGTATATAGTCTACAGGTATAGACACCATACTGTATATAGTCTACAGGTACAGACACCATACTGTATATAGTCTACAGGTATAGACACCATACTGTATATAGTCTACAGGTATAGACACCATACTGTATATAGTCTACAGGTATAGACACCATACTGTATATAGTCTACAGGTATAGACACCATACTGTATATAGTCTACAGGTACAGACACCATACTGTATATAGTCTACAGGTACAGACACCATACTGTATATAGTCTACAGGTACAGACACCATACTGTATATAGTCTACAGGTATAGACACCATACTGTATATAGTCTACAGGTATAGACACCATACTGTATATAGTCTACAGGTATAGACACCATACTGTATATAGTCTACAGGTACAGACACCATACTGTATATAGTCTACAGGTACAGACACCATTACTGTATACTGTATATAGTCTACAGGTACAGACACCGTACTGTATATAGTCTACATATATAGACACCATACTGTATATAGTCTACAGGTACAGACACCATACTGTATATAGTCTACAGGTATAGACACCATACTGTATATAGTCTACAGGTATAGACACCATACTGTATATAGTCTACAGGTATAGACACCATACTGTATATAGTCTACAGGTATAGACACCATACTGTATATAGTCTACAGGTATAGACACCATACTGTATATAGTCTACAGGTATAGACACCATACTGTATATAGTCTACAGGTATAGACACCATACTGTATATAGTCTACAGGTATAGACATCATACTGTATATAGTCTACAGGTATAGACATCATCTGTATATAGTCAACAGGTATAGACACCATACTGTATATAGTCTACAGGTATAGACACAGCACTGTATATAGTCTACAGGTATAGACATCATCTGTATATAGTCTACAGGTATAGACACCATACTGTATATAGTCTACAGGTATAGACACCATACTGTATATAGTCTACAGGTACAGACACCATACTGTATATAGTCTACAGGTATAGACACCATACTGTATATAGTCTACAGGTATAGACACCATATTGTATATAGTCTACAGGTACATAAACTAAGCAAAGTAAGAGGTTAATTAATAAAACGTCACTATATACGTTATGATGATAAAACAATATTATATACGTGTATATCATAAAACGTTACTATTTGATTTGGAGGATTTCTTGTGCCATTACCTTCTGGAACCAGTGACCAATAGCGTATTCAAACTTTTGATACCACACAAGCGGCCCGAATCCGATGGGATGTGTGCGCGCGCATACCGCCCCCACAGACTGGTCACGTGTCATCAGATCGAGCAAAGCTTCCACAGAATCCGGGGTAAAGTTCACATCCGCGTCAGTGGTTAGAATAAAGGCATTACGGTCATCCACTACAGAAACAATGTACAGTAGACAAATGTTACATGACTGCGCTGAGTGATGTATTAAAAATATGATGATCATTTTGTTTCACTAACTGACTTACTGTTGTCTTTGAATGTAAAATCAGATGAGTTACTCGTCTTCTGAGTGAACTAAGATCGTGATGAGTTAATCGCCATTTAAGTGAACTAGATCAAGATGAGTTACTCACCTTGAGAATTTCCGGACGCATCCACGTATTGTCTGACGAGAAAGTCGAGAACATAAGACATGTACATGATCTGGCTCCATCGCTTCTTATTCTTCACCTACAAATACATGCACAAATTCACCAGGGGCGTAGGAAGCCCGGGGGGGGGGGGGAAATTGCCTCCCCCTCCCCTGTTCCCCAGGACACATGTCTTCACCCCTCCCCCCCCCATTTTCGCCTAGTGAAATGCTCTAAAATGCACACTTGATAGAAAAAAGGGTCCTCCTACACATTTTTCGTACTTCATTTTAGAAAATTCCGCTGCGCTTCGCGTTTCCTAAAGACGTTCAAGCACGTAATTTTCAAACCGTTAATAATGAAAATTCAATACACACGAACTAGACTAAAAATGTCCATCAAGGGATTATACTGTTCAAAAAAATGCTTCTTAAAAGATTAATTCATTTATAGGTCTTAGCAAGACAATCAATTCATTATTTTTTGAGTTACACAACAATGTGCCGATGGGGTGATTTCGGTATGTTCAGATCGAGCAGGGTTGCATAATGGTATGACGACATTCACAATAATCATTTCTAAATGCAAGTAACTTTAAATCGAAAAATTACCGTGTTAAGAACGCTTTTAAATCATCAAAATACATTGTAAACCTCATCTCAGCCATTCTAAATCGTAATATTTTCCCGGGGGATAACCCCGGACCCCCAAACATAAACAATATCGAAACTTAAAGTATATAAAGTATTCCTGTGGATGTGTGGCGCGGGATGTGTGTCTGTGTGTGTGTGTGTGGGGTGGGGGGGGGGGGGGGGGGGGTTACAAAATATTGAGGACCTTTGCCCCCCTCATTACGTTCCATCTTCCTACGCCACCACTGTATGCATTCCACGCCGGTATCCGTATGTTTGGATCGTCTTCCGGTTGTGTATCAAGACAACAACGTAACTGTATTTCATAGATTTCCATTAATTACAGATGATAATAGTTAAAACAAAGTGCATCCTGCATTTAAAGATATCTTTATGATGTATATGCAACGTCCTTTATGTTTAGTTTGACATTATTGTGGCGAAATCAGTTAATGGATACTCATTCCACGCCGATAACATGGGGTGTCGTCAGATTTGTTGAAATTACATCTGAAAACGACCTTTAAAGGAAAATCTGAAGCGACAGATTTCAAGTATAAACATTCCGCTATCAGCGTGCCATGTACACATCCATACAGACGACGTTACTAAATTATGATGCATTGTACGTGTTTGGATCCATACTTTGAAATGGAGATCTACGGTTTGGATTTTTTAAAATCCCGGTTTGGATGGATAATCTTGTATTCCTTACACTTATTCTATCGATATTTTGAATGTTTTGAGAGCCATTTGAACTTTCAGCAGATTTCTATTTGATTGCCGAGATAATACCGTTGGGTAGCAGCAGTACCATCCAATTGCCTTGAACACATTTCATGATACTGTAGCAGTTTGCTCCTTACTATACTTTTTATTGGGTTATTGAACGTTATTTCATAGACAGCTTGTTTTCTTTCAGTAGCATGTTTTGTGTATCTATAGCAAGACTGAACTATCTAAATTATCAGTAACTTATAGAGCATCCAGTAATCATTGAGGTGCCCCAGGATCGAACCCCAGAATGGCATCTACATGTATCGTTCGCATTATGTTTTATGAATACTCTACAAACTTTGACTTTGACGAAATATGGTCATTTATTACCGTTAAATATATTACGAAAACAAAATGGGACTTAAAGGTATCCTAGTACTCCCTGGACGTTTGTGGTACCTACACGCTGAGTAAATAAAAAGCTATGGTTATTTGGTGATAGAAATATGTTTAGAACCTAGTTATTTTTTTCTTTGCCTTATTTTGACAGAGTAAAATGTCATGATACAACATTTTATACACTGTCATGCACTTTCTCGACGCAACTCATTATTTTTCCTGGTTGTCGTTTCGCATGCATTTATTATAGGCCGGGATCTAGGGGGGGTCTACGTGCACCCCCCCCACAACTTAACGAACCAATGTTTTTTCTGAAGCCTTATGACCCACTGATAACGAAATCGAGAGGTAACATTGTATAAACTGGGATGAACTTCCGGTTATGACGTCATCAAGATGGCCGCCATCTCGAATTTCACTAAAGATTGAAAAATAGTCATAACATTGACATTTTTCAACCGAAGAAGACAAATGAGGCATCAAAATGACCACAATAGAACAACAAATACATATCAGGACCATATAATCCAATATATGTAGTTATTTCTACGCAGGAAATGAAAAAATCGGATTTTAAGCTCAAAAATGGTAATTTTTTAGCAAATTTTTCATATTTGGCTTGACACAGCAAAAATGTTTGCCAACAGCAAACTATTATTTCTTGTCAGTTATTTGACTTCTTATCAATCAGTAAAAACAACACCAACAAAAAAAAACAATGTTAACATTGTATAAGCTCCGGTTATGACGTCATCAAGATGGCCGCCATCTCGAATTTCACTAACAATTGAAAATTAGTCATTACATTAACATTTTTCAACCGAAATAGACAAATAAGGTATCAAAATGATCATAATAGAACAACAAATTCATATCGGTACCACATAATTCAATATATGTAGTGATTCTAGGTAGGAAATGAAAAAATCGGATTTTAAGCTCAAAAATGATAATTTTTTAGCAAATTTTTCATATTTGGCTTGACACAGCAAAAATGTTTACCAACAACAAACTATTATTCGTTAACAGTTATTTGACCTCTAATCACTCAGTAAAACAATAAAAATATATAGAGATACAAAAAAGAATTATTGTTATACCATCATTAAGTTTACAAAACTTCACCGGGTGCGTATACTGGGTATATGCTGTTTTTCTAACTCCAAACCGCTGACACTACAGTTTCCTGGTGTATTATAAGTTCCTCAAATAAGTTGACTATTGGCGATTTATAAGTAGCAAACATGAATGTAAAGTTGACAGAATATCTAGGTAGGACAAGTCACAGTTTCGTTTATTTCCTATGCATAGTATAAGCAAAATGTCAGACGGTTACCACAATGTCACATATTTCTTTCACTGGTTCTCAATTATAACCATTATCATTGTGCGTGCTTTTCCGCCTCATTGCACTATCCTCTGACGTGACTCGGCATGTCTGGTAGCTGGTACATGCAGTCCGAATCAGAGTAATCGAGATATCAGTATCCAATTCGTCGAAAGCCAGAGCGTCGTCTTCGATGTCGATGAGCTGATGTGACACTACATTACCAGTGGTGCTCTAGCCTGTCATCTTTCATGACCCATCCATGGCCAGAGTTTATATCAGGAACAACAGGTTCAGGGATGTGGGATCTCCTTCAGATTCTAACATATCGTATATGCTGTTTCAGACCTCTCAGGAAATTACACCAGATCCAGATTCTTCGAATTGTGGAATGATTCAAGCACCATTCATCAACCTTGTGGACACTCGTGCGACTATAGATGGCACAGGTGATATCCTCGAGGTCTTTAATGAGGTCATAAATGTTAAATTTCATTGGTCAGACTTTCCCCAGTCCCTTGAAGGTACTGTTTGTGTCGCATCTGGTGTATGCGTGGATACACCATTGAAGACTCTCTACAGTGCTCTCCAAACTTGGCAAAGAGAGGAACTTCACTGTAGACCTCATTTATGACCTCAAAGAATCCACCTGTGCCATCTATGGTCACTGAGGGTTCACAAAAATGAGGAATTGTACTTCATACGAATTAAGGAAAAGCAACTCAAACCTTCGCAGAATGTGGCTCTGGTGTCTTTTCCATCCTACCGGAGAGGTCTGGAACATCATATATGATATGTGAATCAATAGGTTGAAAACAGGATGAGCTCCCACATCCGCGAACCCGATGTTATTGAAGTTACCTCTGGCCATGGACGGTTGACAAATTAGAACCACGATGGTAAACCGGTAATGTAATGTCACATCAGCTCATCAGATCATCGACATGCTGGCGAGAAAGCACGCACAATGATAATGCTTATCATTAAGAACTATTGAAAGAAATATGTTATACTGCAGTAACCATCTGACATTTCCTTACGTTATACACAGAAAAATAAAGTTAACAGTGAATGTGCTATTTCTAAAAGAAACAAATTTCGGAAAGTGTCGTGGTATTAACGGAAACAAATGCTTTCTTCAGTTTTAATTTGACACCCTATTAGTTGGCGTTGTGCTGTAAAAAATCATTTTGAGACGCTACTAGTCTACAAACTTTCGAACATGAAAATGGATTATCACAATTTATGTTAGGAAATTGTCAAGTCCCACTTAGATATTAAGCCAACTTAAAATTCAAATGCGTTAAGGTATGAATCGTCAATTGCCAATGTTATCTTCAGGAAATTCTAAGACATCCGGAAACTGTAGTGTCAGCGGTTTGGAAAAAACAGCAATCATATACCCTGTATACGCACCCGGTGATTTTTTGTAAACTTAATGTCATAATGATGGTATAACAATAATTCTTTTTGTATCTCTATATATCTTTTATTGTTTTACTGAGTGATTAGAGGTCAAATAACTGTTAACGAATAATAGTTTGTTGTTGGTAAACATTTTTGCTTTGTCAAGCCAAATATGAAAAATTTGCTAAAAAATTATCATTTTTGAGCTTAAAATCCGATTTTTTCATTTCCTACCTAGAAATCACTACATATATTGAATTATGTGGTACCGATATGAATTTGTTGTTCTATTATGATCATTTTGATACCTTATTTGTCTATTTCGGTTGAAAAATGTTAATGTAATGACTATTTTTCAATTGTTAGTGAAATTCGAGATGGCGGCCATCTTGATGACGTCATAACCGGAGCTTATAAAATGTTAACATTGTTTTTTTTGTTGGTGTTGTTTTTACTGATTGATAAGAGGTTAAATAACTGACAAGAAATAATAGTTTGCTGTTGGCAAACATTTTTGCTGAGTCAAGCCAAATATGAAAAATTTGCTAAAAAATTACCATTTTTGAGCTTAAAATCCGATTTTTTTCATTTCCTGCGTAGAAATAACTACATATATTGGATTATATGGTCCTGATATGTATTTGTTGTTCTATTGTGGTCATTTTGATGCCTCATTTGTCTTCTTCGGTTGAAAAATGTCAATGTTATGACTATTTTTCAATATTTAGTGAAATTCGAGATGGCGGCCATCTTGATGACGTCATAACCGGAAGTTCATCCCAGTTTATACAATGTTACCTCTCGATTTCGTTATCAGTGGGTCATAAGGCTTCAGAAAAACATTGGTTCGTTAAGTTGTGGGGGGGGGGGGGGGGGGGCACGTAGACCCCCCCCCCCCCCCCTAGATCCCGGCCTATTACATTTGATTTTAACAAGTTGGCAATGCATGCTATGAACGCTGGTTAACAAAAACATTCTTTCAGTTAGTCGTTAACAGAACGCAGAAAGTCTGTCCTAGCACTGCAATTTACTGGTCTTTGTTAATCCTGGGCGTAGTATCATTTAGAATTGTACCTGCTGCCCCTATTGCATGATCGTAAAAGGCGACTAAATTTAGGATCTTATCTTTTCTCTTCTTCCTAACTGACTTTATCCTTCCTAATGCCTCCCTTGGCACCGCCTCACTTTTGGCCTTGAGTTGAGCGTTCGCCCCTGTGAGGAAGGCTCTAGGTTCTGTCCCCTGGCCGAGACACACCAAAGTCTATAAAAGTGGTAGTTTCTGCTCCTGCTTAGCGCTCAGCATACAGGGAGTGGGACGACTGGTTCGCCCGTTGTCAGTATAATGTGACCGGGTGGGGTGTGTTGCTTGGTGTCTTCGGCGGCATGCTTCAGTGATATAGCACTATAAAAAGGGCAAAAGTTCCACTATACAAGAAGACACTACATGAATATACCGCAGTCTCCCAAAACACGCACCTCGCACAACATACACGCAACACACAGCATACATGGGAGGCTGTCCTTACATGACCCTGGCTGTTAATAGGACGTTAATAAATCAAACAAACAAACAAATCATTTGTCAGCATATCGTCATAGTTAACACTATTGGCATATATTTGTAGATCGATACAGATGCACTATATAGCCGGTTATTTTCGTGAGTAGGCCTATATTTTCGTGAGTAGGCTTATATTTTCGTGAGTAGGTCTATATTTTCGTGAGTAGGTCTATATTTTCGTGAGTAGGCCTATATTTTCGTAATTTCACGGGACACCGATTTCATAACGAAAATTAGATACGGGCACTTAAGAAAGATATTGTGTACCCTGGAGACCAGACCCCAAACAAAATCCGCTAAACTTTAACTTTCTCGGGTTCAGTATAACTCGCGAAAATTTTGAAACCAGTAAATGACCAGCTATACGGTAAAGAACAAATATGAACATTATAAATAGGTGGCTACAGAGATCAGCGTAGGAAGTTATGAATCCCTACATGTACTGTATACAGTCCCTATAATTATTTGTAAGAAACGATAGCTTTTTGCGTAACTTGATACAATGTCTTGAGACAAGGGAATACCACGTCGGATTAGTTTAAAAGTTAAGGCTACCATTGAATCTTATCAAGAATAGTAAAACAGACGCCCGGTCCAAAGATCACAATACAGTTTTAAGTCTAAAACAGTCTCTCTGGACTCTTTCCTAGTGGTGAGAGATTTATAGAAGTAGGATGGGTAACGTCTATTTACATAATACCGATTACACAATATGTAAATAGCCGCGATCCATCTTATATATGCCATCACCAGGAACGAGTCCATGTGCTTAGACAGACACTGTATATACATGTAGCAAAATCAAAATTGACGTTACAAAAATACGTCATACATGTATTTTTTTAACTCTAAACTTAGGTCTAATATTGTTTTTTATGAACCTGGAGCCTGGTTTCATATGTAAATCATTGAATTTTCTAGTTCTCCGCCAGAAGACAATACTTTCTGATCTTATTCTCTAAACAGTCAATTGATCACATTGGAATCATGACTTCGATTGGTAGTCTTTCACTTAACGCATTGTGTTCCAAAGTTTTCGCATAAGTGCATGCGTTTGTTTGTTTGATTAATTAACGTCCTATTAACAACCAAGGTCGCGTAAGGACGACCTTCATTGTAAGCAGTGTATAGCGAATGTAAAGTGTGAGGTGCGTGTTTTGGGAGACTGCGGTATGTTCGTGTTGTGCTATATCTCTGAAGCATGCCGCCGAAGACACCAAGCAACACATCCCATCCGATCACATTATAATGACAACGGGCGAACCAGTCGTTCCACTCCCTGTATGCTGAGTGCTAAGCAGGAGCAGAAACTACCACTTTAATAGACGTTGGTGTGTCTCGGCCAGGGGACAGAACCTAGAGCCTATCTCACAGGGGCGAGCGCTCCATAAATGTCCATAAAAGTGAGGCGGTGTCAAGGGAGACGCTAGGAAGAATAAAGTCAGTTAGGAAGAAGAGAAAAGACAAGATCCTATAGTTTCTGTGTCTCTTTTGGAGATGTTCAACAATTTGTGACAACGACAATTCACTTTAGTGCACCTGAAGTAGAAGAAATAGTCTGTTTTGAACCTATAATAAAGATTTACATTTTCTTAAACGGTATCCAAACCGGTTCATACGTTGAACAACTTTATTCCAAACCAGATCCATACACATATCCAAACCGGAGCATCATGTAAAAAACAACAGCAATATAAATAGTAATATTACTTATCTAGCACATCATTAACACAACACAATGGTCGGAAAAGGATGATGATAGGCTACAGTGAACTGCGTTCAAGGGTCCGGATTAGACTCCTCCCTCAAATGTTGTAACATTCTGTAATTACAGCCAATGAAAACTCTGGAAAGTTGCCTCGATTGGTTTGCTCCATGTGGTGTACAGCGCAAACAATATTGATTTCAAATGGATCTACCGATTTGACTTGGTCACACCTTTGTACCAAAGATTTGTTAGCATACACTTGTAGATAAAAAGGTTTTAAACATGATTTTAAGTCAATCGTACCATATGATCATCGAAGACAACAACACTATATCTTGACAGCATCGTAAAACGTTCCCTGGAACATACACGGTTGTAGCTGTATACATTGTTACATTGGCAAAAAAATAGGGTCGGTAGGTAGGGATTCTTTTTATATAAATATTTTTGTCAAGTTCAGATGCAATAGCGAGCTGTTTACTAAACACATGTGGCTCCTATTTATCAATTAAATGATTAAACATCATTGTCTTTCACTCTTGACTCTTTATTTAACAATATGAATAATTGTAGCTTTGACTAAGAAAGAAGTATTACATGTAACAGCTCAGATTGGCCTAGAGTTAAACTTTTAATAGGAGTATCCTTGTAGCTACAAAAAAATAGGGTCGGTCGGGTAACCCTAAACAGATATTTTTGGCCTTATGAAGATGTTTCATCCGGACGCAGACATCTCACCTCTAATTATGCATTGTTAGTTGTATGAATTGTAGTAATGTTTATACAAGTGTGCTTGTATTCAAACCTGTGATTAGTTGTGCTAAAACACTTCTATTGTAGTTCAATACAACATAATTAGACGTTTGGAATGCATATATATATATAATATGTACTTGTATAAAGTAATGACTCTCTGGCTCCTGTGATTTCAAATAAAATACATGTAGTATTGTAAAGTTAAGATACCAAATTTCTACTCACTTTAACCTAGCTGTGACTATAGATGTGTACATGTAGGTCATGATCATATACATGCATGTAATTCTGTATTTATTTTTACGATTTTGTATACCAAATTTTTGCGGTATTAATGACTGAAATTGCGTAAGTTGTTGAATGTGTAACAGCTATAACAGGTAAACTCCGCCCTCAGTTAGACTATCGCTGTTACTAAACTCCGCCCTCAGTTAGACTATCGGTGTTACTAAACTCCGCCCACAGTTAGATTATCGCTGTTACTAAACTCCGCCCTCAGTTTGACTGACGCTATTCCGAGCCGATAAACGTCCATACGACTGGTTGAAACTATTCACGTGATTTGTGGTTTGAACGATCCGAAATGTAATTCCGGACGCTTGAACGCATTTCACATTATAGTTTCACAACCATCATTTGGAAAATGAACATGTTTATACGACAACTGGTCATTTTCCTTTGCTCTACAGTCATTATTGCGCCAACTAGTCCTTTTAATAATCTTATAAAGATATTTAATATGATTAAAAATCACAATTAACTGATCATACCCCATTCTCCTCGCTTTGAAATGAAACCGGAAGACGACACGGCACGGCAAGGAATCCATACAGTAGCCACTGTTCACTGCTGCCCAATAACAACTCAAAGAGAAAGAGTAGTTACCCACTTATATAGACTGTCGGAGAAAAGGGAAATTTAAAACTATCGGAATCTTATCAATAAATACAGGACTTTGTAATGATATCAGATTGGAGAACTAGATCTTTTGTTGTAGTTAAGTATTGTCACGTGATCTGGTAATCAGTGTGTGTACGGTGCGTGTACCTAATGTCTACCTCTCATAATCAACTTTTCATATCAGTCACACGAGATCTGAATGTCAAGGTCAAGGAGGGAAAGATAGCAAAAGTGATAACGCCACCATGGTGATAAAGATATACACATCCTTCAGGTTACACAAGGCCAAATCTTCTCTGCTCAAACTTAAATTCAGGATCTGATCTCCAGTAGATTCATGAAAAATGTCCCCTAAATGACAAGATAGAGAAATCCTCTATATTTCTTTTCTATTTCCTTTATATACACTATAATATAATATCAATTTCATCCGAGAGTACTGGAAAGCAGATTAAAAAAAAAAATCTCGGGGTTTTATTTACAAATATTTTCATGTTGAAAGTTTTCGTCCATTTCACTTTGCTTTCTCTCTAATTTACTTCCTCTCTGTAAATACCTTCCTATTGTCCTTCAGGTGAATCGTAAATATCATCCCCCGTGTCTGGCGCCTCTCTCCATTCGGTATCAGTTGCCATGACAACTTCATTCCATAGGCGGTGATAGATCGGGTACACATCATGGTCTCCACGCCTTTAATACATATACCATACCATCAGTCTAGAGAGGTTACAAAAGTCATAGAAAGAGGGTACCAAATGGTCTAGAGGGTTTACAAATGTCATAGAGAGAGGGTACCAACAGGTCTAAAGGGGTTACAAATGTCATAGAGAGAGGGTACCAACAGGTCTAAAGGGGTTACAAATGTCATAGGGAGAGGGTACCAACAGGTCTAAAGGGGTTACAAATGTCATAGAGAGAGGGTACCAACAGGAGAGAGGGTACCAACAGGTCTAAAGGGGTTACAAATGTCATAGAGAGAGGGTACCAACAGGTCTAGAGGGGTTACAAATGTCATAGAGAGAGGGTACCAACAGGTCTAAAGGGGTTACAAATGTCATAGAGAGAGGGTACCAACAGGTCTAGAGGGGTTACAAATGTCATAGAGAGAGGGTACCAACAGGTCTAAAGAGGTTACAAAAGTCACTTATCGAGGGTACCAACAGGTCTAGAGGGGTTACAAATGTCATAGAGAGAGGGTACCAAAAGTCACTTATCGAAGGTACCAACAAGTCTAGAGGGATTACAAATGTAACTTACCATAGGTCATTTATGTTGCGAGTTGAAACGAGACCTGCCCATTCCATTTGAACAGATTGTTGAATTACCAAATGATAAATTAGCAAAGCCTCTGAAGGTGGGATATCCGTAGTATAATTCTAGACATCTCGCGTATTTAATTGACCCGTTGTTCCGCCGACACGACCGTAAATGATCAGTGCGAATATGACATTGGGATATAAGGGAGATAACTTCGTCTTAAGAGACTTAGGTACAAATCTGACATTGGGATATAGGGGAGATAACTTCGTCTCAATAGACTTAGGTACAAAAATCTGACATTGGGATATAGGGGAGATAACTTCGTCTCAAGAGACTTAGGTACAAATATGACATTGATATATAGGGGAGACAACTCCGTTTATAGGAGACTTCGGTACAAACTCATTCCGAGGCCGATGGGAAGTAACTGTGATAGATGAGAGTGTAAACGCTGTATACTACCTAGGGTTTCCGGTAACAAACTGATGAGAGTGTAAACGCTGTATACTACCTAGGGTTTCCGGTAACAAACTGATGAGAGTGTAAACGCTGTATACTACCTAGGGTTTCCGGTAACAAACTGATGAGAGTGTAAACGCTGTATACTACCTAGGGTTTCCGGTAACAAACTGATGAGAGTGTAAACGCTGTATACTACCTAGGGTTTCCGGTAACAAACTGATGAGAGTGTAAACGCTGTATACTACCTAGGGTTTCCGGTAACAAACTGATGAGAGTGTAAACGCTGTATACTACCTAGGGTTTCCGGTAACAAACTGATGAGAGTGTTAACGTGTATATACTACCTAGGGTTTCCAGGGTTTCCGGTAACAAACTGATGAGAGTGTAAACGCTGTATACTACCTAGGGTTTCCGGTAACAAACTGATGAGAGTGTAAACGCTGTATACTACCTAGGGTTTCCGGTAACAAACTGATGAGAGTGTAAACGCTGTATACTACCTAGGGTTTCCGGTAACAAACTGATGAGAGTGTAAACGCTGTATACTACCTAGGGTTTCCGGTAACAAACTGATGAGAGTGTTAACGCTGTATACTACCTAGGGTTTCCGGTAACAAACTGATGAGAGTGTTAACGCTGTATACTACCTAGGGTTTCCGGTAACAAACTGATGAGAGTGTTAACGCTGTATACTACCTAGGGTTTCCGGTAACAAACTGATGAGAGTGTGTAAACGCTGTATACTACCTAGGGTTTCCGGTAACAAACTGATGAGAGTGTAAACGCTGTATACTACCTAGGGTTTCCGGTAACAAACTGATGAGAGTGTAAACGCTGTATACTACCTAGGGTTTCCGGTAACAAACTGATGAGAGTGTAAACGCTGTATACTACCTAGGGTTTCCGGTAACAAACTGATGAGAGTGTAAACGCTGTATATACTACCTAGGGTTTCCGGTAACAAACTGATGAGAGTGTAAACGCTGTATACTACCTAGGGTTTCCGGTAACAAACTGATGAGAGTGTAAACGCTGTATACTACCTAGGGTTTCCGGTAACAAACTGATGAGAGTGTAAACGCTGTATACTACCTAGGGTTTCCGGTAACAAACTGATGAGAGTGTAAACGCTGTATACTACCTAGGGTTTCCGGTAACAAACTGATGAGAGTGTAAACGCTGTATACTACCTAGGGTTTCCGGTAACAAACTGATGAGAGTGTAAACGCTGTATACTACCTAGGGTTTCCGGTAACAAACTGATGAGAGTGTAAACGCTGTATACTACCTAGGGTTTCCGGTAACAAACTGATGAGAGTGTAAACGCTGTATACTACCTAGGGTTTCCGGTAACAAACTGATGAGAGTGTAAACGCTGTATACTACCTAGGGTTTCCGGTAACAAACTGATGAGAGTGTAAACGCTGTATACTACCTAGGGTTTCCGGTAACAAACTGATGAGAGTGTAAACGCTGTATACTACCTAGGGTTTCCGGTAACAAACTGATGAGAGTGTAAACGCTGTATACTACCTAGGGTTTCCGGTAACAAACTGATGAGAGTGTAAACGCTGTATACTACCTAGGGTTTCCGGTAACAAACTGATGAGAGTGTAAACGCTGTATACTACCTAGGGTTTCCGGTAACAAACTGATGAGAGTGTAGTGTAACAACTGCTGTATACTACCTAGGGTTTCCGGTAACAAACTGATGAGAGTGTAAAACGCTGTATACTACTACCTAGGGTTTCCGGTAACAAACTGATGAGAGTGTAAACGCTGTATACTACCTAGGGTTTCCGGTAACAAACTGATGAGAGTGTAAACGCTGTATACTACCTAGGGTTTCCGGTAACAAACTGATGAGAGTGTAAACGCTGTATACTACCTAGGGTTTCCGGTAACAAAACTGATGAGAGTGTAAACGCTGTATACTACCTAGGGTTTCCGGAGAGATAACAAAAACTGATGAGAGTGTAAACGCTGTATACTACCTACCTAGGGTTTCCGGTAACAAACTGATGAGAGTGTAAAACGCTGTATACTACCTAGGGTTTCCGGTAACAAACTGATGAGAGTGTTAACGCTGTATACTACCTAGGGTTTCCGGTAACAAACTGATGAGAGTGTTAACGCTGTATACTACCTAGGGTTTCCGGTAACAAACTGATGAGAGTGTAAACGCTGTATACTACCTAGGGTTTCCGGTAACAAACTGATGAGAGTGTTAACGCTGTATACTACCTAGGGTTTCCGGTAACAAACTGATGAGAGTGTTAACGCTGTATACTACCTAGGGTTTCCGGTAACAAACTGATGAGAGTGTTAACGCTGTATACTACCTAGGGTTTCCGGTAACAAACTGATGAGAGTGTAAACGCTGTATACTACCTAGGGTTTCCGGTAACAAACTGATGAGAGTGTTAACGCTGTATACTACCTAGGGTTTCCGGTAACAAACTGATGAGAGTGTTAACGCTGTATACTACCTAGGGTTTCCGGTAACAAACTGATGAGAGTGTTAACGCTGTATACTACCTAGGGTTTCCGGTAACAAAAACTGATGAGAGTGTAAAACGCTGTATACTACCTAGGGTTTCCGGTAACAAACTGATGAGAGTGTTAACGCTGTATACTACTAGGGTTTACCGGTAACAAACTGATGAGAGTGTTCCGCTGTATACAACCTAGGGTTTCGGATGATGAGAGTGTTAACGCTGTAACTACCTAGGGTTTCCGGTAACAAACTGATGAGAGTGTTAACGCTGTATACTACCTAGGGTTTCCGGTAACAAACTGATGAGAGTGTTAACGCTGTATACTACCTAGGGTTTCCGGTAACAAACTGATGAGAGTGTAAACGCTGTATACTACCTAGGGTTTCCGGTAACAAACTGATGAGAGTGTAAACGCTGTATACTACCTAGGGTTTCCGGGTAACAAACTGATGAGAGTGTAAACGCTGTATACTACCTAGGGTTTCCGGTAACAAACTGATGAGAGTGTTAACGCTGTATACTACCTAGGGTTTCCGGTAACAAACTGATGAGAGTGTTAACGCTGTATACTACCTAGGGTTTCCGGTAACAAACTGATGACAACTGAGAGTGATTAACGCTGTATACTACCCTAGGGTTTCCGGATACCAGAACTGAAGAGAGTGTAAAAACGCTGTATACTACCTAGGGTTTCCGGTAACAAAACTGATGAGAGTGTAAACGCTGTATACTACCTAGGGTTGATATTCCGGTAACAAACTGATGAGAGTGTTAAACGCTGTATACTACCTAGGGTTTCCGGTAACAAACTGATGAGAGTGTTAACGCTGTATACTACCTAGGGTTTCCGGTAACAAACTGATGAGAGTGTAAACGCTGTATACTACCTTAGGGTTTCCGGTAACAAACTGATGAGAGTGTTTAACGCTGTATACTACCTAGGGTTTCCGGTAACAAACTGATGAGAGTGTAAACGCTGTATAACTACCTAGGGTTTCCGGTAACAAACTGATGAGAGTGTTACGCTGTATACTACCTAGGGTTTCCGGTAACAAACTGATGAGAAGTGGCTAAACGCTATACTACTAGGGTTTCCGGTAACAAACTGATGAGAGTGTAAACGCCGGTAACTAATGTATAGTGTAAAGGCTACCTAGGGTTTCCGGTAACAAACTGATGAGAGTGTAAACGCTGTATACTACCTAGGGTTTCCGGTAACAAACTGATGAATTAAACGCTGTATACTACCTAGGGTTTCCGGTAACAAACTGATGAGAGTGTGTAACGCTGTATACTACCTAGGGTTTCCGGTAACAAACTGATGAGAGTGTAAACGCTGTATACTACCTAGGGTTTCCGGTAACAAACTGATGAGAGTGTTAACGCTGTATACTACCTAGGGTTTCCGGTAACAAACTGATGAGAGTGTAACGCTGTATACTACCTAGGGTTTCCGGTAACAAACTGATGAGAGTGTTAACGCTGTATACTACCTAGGGTTAGTTTTCCGGTAACAAACTGATGAGAGTGTTAACGCTGTATACTACCTAGGGTTTCCGGTAACAAACTGATGAGTGTTAACGCTGTATACTACCTAGGGTTTCCGGTAACATTTCCGGATGAGAGTGTTAAACGCTGTATACTACCTAGGGTTTCCGGTAACAAACTGATGAGAGTGTCAACGCTGTATACTACCATAGGGTTTGCCGGTAACAAACTGATGAGAGTGTTAAACGCTGTATACTACCTAGTTTCCTGGTAACAAACTGATGAGAGTGTAAACGCTGTATACTTCACCTAGGGTTTCCGGTAACAAACTGATGAGAGTGTAAACGCTGTATACTACCTAGGAGGTTTCCGGTAACAACTGATGAGAGTGTAACGCCTAGTATACTACCGTAGGGTTTCCGGTAACAAACTGATGAGAGTGTTAACGCTGTATACTAACCTAGGGTTTCCGGTAACAAACTGATGAGAGTGTTAACGCTGTATACTACCTAGGGTTTCCGGACCAAACTGAACAAACTCTTGATAGAGAGTAGATGAGAGTGTAAACGCTGTATACTACCTAGGGTTTCCGGTAACAAACTGATGAGAGGTAAACGCTGTAACTACCTAGGATTTCCGGTAACAAACAGATTAGAGAGATAAGACGCTGTAAACTAGGGTTTTCCAAGGTAACAAACTGATGAGAGTGTAAACGCTGTATACTACCTAGGGTTTCCGGTAACAAACTGATGAGAGTGTTAACGCTGTATACACCTAGGGTTTCCGGTAACAAACTGCATGAGAGTGTAAACGCTGTAAAATACTACCCTAGGGGATTCCGGTAACAAACTGGATGAGAAGTGTTAACGCTGTATTACTACCTAGGTTTACGGTAAACAAACTGATGAGAGTGTTTAACGCTGTATACTACCTAGAGATGAGAGTGTAAATATAAAACACCTAAAGTCAAAATAACCACCTAAAGTCAACATAGAAAACCTAACATAAAACACTATAGTCTGTCCCATACTACCTAGGTCTACTAAACACCTAAAGTTTCCGTAACATAAAACTCTAAAGTCACATAAAACTGAACGTCACATAAATACCTATAGTCTAATAAAACACCTAGTGTCAACATACACCCAATATAGTACACATGCCACACTAAAGTCAACATAAATTTAACTATAGTCTATATTAAACACAATTTAGTCAACATTAAAAAACACCTAAAAGACATACATTAAAACACCTAAAGTCAACATAAAATACCTATAGTCTAACATAAACCACCTATAGTCCAGAAATAATCATACCGTCAAGACCATAAAAAACACCTATTAAAATAATGTCAATCAAAACACCTAAGTCACATAAAAACTATTGTTCATTACAAAAAACACCCTAAAGTCAACATAAAGACCTATAATTCTAATCAAACACCTATAGTCAAATAAAACCTTATAGTCAAATTTAAACCTAAAAGGTCAACATAAAAAATACCTTCGTCAATAAAACACCATAAAGTCAACACAAAACAACACTATAATCTATACAAAACAATATAGTCACATAAACACACCTAAATGTCATACATAAAACACCTATAGTCAACATAAAAACACTATCGCGTCAACATAAAACACCTATAGTCAATAACCCCTAAAAATCAAACCTATAGATCAACATAAAACACCTAAAGTCAACATAAAAAGTCACAATAACATAGACTCCAAATCAACACACAACTCTAGTCCACATAAAACACATAAAGTCAACATCTAAAACACCTATACACTATAGTCAACATAAAACACCTTATAGTCAACATAAAACACCTATAGTCAACATAAAACACCTATAGTCAACATGAAACACAATATAGTCAACATAAAACACGCTGATAGTCAACATAAAACAACCTATAGTAACAACACAACTATTGTCAACATTCAAAAACACTTATAGTCAACAAAAAACACCTATAGTCAAACATAAAAAACCTAAAGTCAACATAAAACACCTATAGTCAACATAAAACACCTATAGTCAACATAAAACACCTATAGTCAACATAAAACACCTATAGTCAACATAAAACACCTATAGTCCACATTAAACACCTATAGTCAACATAAAACACCTGAAGTATAGTCAAACACCTAAAGTCAACACACTATAGTCAAACATTAAACACCTATAAGTCAACATAAAACACCCAATAGTCCACATAATACACCTAAAGTCCAACATAAAACACCTATAGTCCACAATAAAACACCTATAGTCAACATAAAAACACCTTGTGATGGTCAACATAAAACACCTATAGTCAAATTCTAAAACACCTTAATAGTCAACATAAAAACCTATTAGTCAACATAAAACACCTTATAGTCAAACATAAAACACCTATAAGTCAACATAAAACTACCTAAAGTCCAACATAAACACACTCCAGATAGTCAACATAAAACACCTATAGTCAACATAAAACATCACTATAGTCAACATTAAAAACACCTAAAGTCAACATAAAACACCCTATAGTCCAACATAAAAACCAAAAAGACACCTGAAAGTCAACATAAAAACCCCTATAGTCAACATAAAAACACCTATAGTCAACATAAAACACCTATAGTCCACCATAAAATCACACCTAAAGTCAACATAAAACAGCCTATAGTCCGTCAAAGACACTATAGTCAACCATAAAACACCTATTGTCAACATAAAACACCTATAGTCCAACATAAAACAACTAAAGTCACATTAAACACCTATAGTCAACCATCAAACACCTATAGTCAACATAAAACACCTATTGTCAACATAAAACACCTATAGTCAACATAAAACACCTATAGTCCACATAAAACACCTAAAGTCAACATAAAACACCTATAGTCAACATAAAACACCTATAGTCAACATAAAACACAACTATTAGTCAACATAAAACACATATAGTCAACATAAAAAATCATAACACCTATAGTCAACATAAAACACCTATAGTAACATAAAAAACACCTATAGTCAACATAAAACACCTATAGTTCAACATTAAAAAACCTATAGTCAACATAAAACACCCTATAGTCAACATAAAACACCTATGTCCACATAAAAACACCTAAAGTCAACATAAAACACCTATAGTCTCACATAAAACAACCGATAGTCAACACATAAAACACCTATAGTTTAATACAACGCACTTTAAGTCAATACTAAAACACCTATAGTCAACATTAAACACCTATTAGTCAACATAAAAACATCTATAGTCAACATAAAACACCTATTGTCAACATAAAACCTACCTATAGTCAACATAAGTCAACACCTAAAGTCAACATAAAAACACCTATAGTCCACATAAAACACTAAAGTCCACATTCTACTAAACAACCTAAATTCAACATTAAAACACCTATAGTCAACATTTAAAACACCGATAGGTTCAACATTAAAACACACTATAGTCAACATAAAACACTATAGTCAACATAAAACACCTTATAGTCTTACAATAAAACACAATAGTCAACATAAAACATTTTATAAGTCAACATAAAACATATAGTAACATAAAGTCAACATAAAAACACCTTTAGTCCTAACATAAAACACCTATATGTCCAACATAAAACCACCTACAAGTCACAACATAAAACCTATTGTCAACATAAAACCCTAAAGTCAATCATAACAACCACCTATTGTCAACATAAAACACTTATAGTCCAACATAAAACCACCTATAGTTAAACATAAAACACTCTATAGTCAACATAAAAACACCTATAGTCAACATAAAACTATAATCTAAAAGTTAACATAAAAACACCTAATGGTCAACATAAAACATCCTATAGTTACACCTAACACTATCAGGTCAACATAAAACTTCTAAAGTCAACATGAAAACACAACACACATAGTCCACATAAAACACCTATAGTCATCATGAAACACATATAGTCAACATAAAACACCTATAAGTCAACATAAAACTTCTATAGTCAACAATAAAACACTCTTTAGTCAACATAAATACCCTATAGTCACCTACAAACACACCTAATGTCAACATAAAACACCTATAGTCAACATAAAACACCTATAGTCAAACATAAAACTCCTATAAGTCCCAACATTAAAACACATATAGTCAAACATAAAACACATCTATAGTCAACATAAAACACCTATACTCAACATAAAAACACCTAAACACATATTAGTCAACATAGTCTAACATAAAACACCTATAGTCAACATAAAAAACCTCTAGTCAACATGAAAACACCATAGTCAAAATAAAAACACCAAAAGTCAACATAAAAAACACCTATAGTCAACATAAAACACATCTAAGTCAACATAAACACACCGAATAGTCTACATTAAAACACATATAGTCAACATAAAACACCATCTAGTCAACATAAAACACAGTCCACATAGTCTAACATAAAAAACCTAAAGTCAACATAAAACACCTATTTAGTCAACACATTAAACACCTATAGTCCACATAAAAACACCGTATAGTCAACATTAAAACCTACCATAAATTACATATAGTCAACATAAAAACACCTATAGTCAACATAAAACACCTAAGTCAACATAAAACACCTATAGTCAACATAAAACACCTATAGTCAACATAAAACACCTAAAGTCAACAAAAACACCAATAGTCAAAATAAAACACCAAAAGTCAACATAAAACACCTATAGTCAACATAAAACACCTATAGTCAACATAAAACACCTATAGTCAACATAAAACACCTATAGTCAACATAAAACACCTATAGTCAACATAAAACACCTATAGTCCACATAAAACACCTATAGTCAACATAAAACACCTATAGTCAACATAAAACACCTATAGTCAACATAAAACACCTATAGTCAACATAAAACACCTATAGTCACACATAAAAACACTAAAGTCAACATAAATTAACCTATAGTCCTACATAAAACACCTATAGTCAACATAAAACACCTATAGTCAACATAAAACACATAATCTTAGTATATAAACACCTATTGTCACACATATAAATCTCTTATAGTTCTTCATAAAACTAAAGTCAACATAAAACACCTATAGTCTACATAAAACACCAATCGTCAACATAAAACACATGGTCAACATAAAACACCTATAAGGTCAACATTAAAACCACCTATAGTCAAACATAAAACACCTTAGTCCAACATAAACTCCTATAGTCAACATAAAACACCTATTAGTCAACATAAAACACCTAAAAAGTCAATATTCAACACCTATAGTCAACATAAAACACCTATATAGTAGACATAAAACACTATTGTCCAACATAAAACATCTATAGTCAACATAAAACACCTAAAGTCAACATAAAATACCTATAGTCAACATAAAACACCTATAGTCAACATAAAACACCTATTGTCAACATTAAACACCTATAGTCCACATAAAACACCGATAGTCCACATAAAACACCTATTGTCAACATAAAAACCACCTAAAGTCAACATAAAACACTCTATTGTCAACATTAAACACTATAGTCTACATAAAACACCTATAGTCCGAACATAAAATACATATTGTCAACATAAACACCTAGAGTCAACTATAAAACACCTTAGTCCACATAAAACACATATTGTCAACATAAAACACCTATAGTCCACATAAAACACCTATCGTCAACATACAAACACCTAAAGTCAAAATACAAACACCTATAGTAAACATAAAACACCTATAGTCCAACATACAAACACATAAAACACCTATATAGTCAACATAAAAACTCCTATAGTCAACATAAAACACCTAAAGTCAACATAAAACACCTATACTCAAAATAAAACACCTATAGTCAACATAAAACATCTATAGTCAACATAAAACACCTATAGTCAACATAAAACACCTATAGTCAACATAAAACACCTATAGTCAACATAAAACACCTATAGTCAACATAAAACACCTATAGTCAACATAAAACACCTATAGTCAACATAAAACACCTATAGTCAACATAAAACACCTATAGTCAACATAAAACACCTATGGTCAACATAAAACATCTATAGTCAACATAAAACACCTATGGTCAACATAAAACACCTATAGTCAACATAAAACACCTATAGTCAACATAAAACAATAAAGTTCCACATAACAAAACCCAATATCAGTCAACGATAAAATACCACCTATAGTCCCAACATAAAACCAAAGTCATCTAAGCTCAACATAAAACACCTTTAGTCAAGCATAAACACACCTATAGTCAACATAAAGCCACCTAAAGTCAACATTAAAACACCTATTGATCAATATAAACACCTAAAGTCAACAATCAACATCCTAAAGTCAACATAAAACACCTATAGTCGAACATAAAACACGAAAGTCACACTAAAGTCAACATTAAACACCCTGTAGTCAACATCAAAACACCTAAAGTAACATAAATACCCACCCTGTAGTCACACCATAAATACATCTATAGTCAACATAAAACACATCTATAGTCCAACATAAAACACCTATGAGTCAACATTAAACACCATATAGTCAACATTAAAAGTCAACACCTATAGTCAACATAAACATAAACACCCACTAAAGTCAACATAAAACACAATATAGTCAACATAAAACCTAAATCGTCAAACAAAAAGCCACCTGTAGTCCACATTAATACACCTATAAAGCAATATAAAACACCTATAGTCAAAATCAAACACCCTATAGTTCCACATAAAACACTAAAAAACCTATAGTCAACATAAAACACCTAAAGTCAACTTAAAAAACACTGTAAAGTCAACATAAAACACCTAAAGTCAACATAAAACACCTTTAGATCAATAAACCACCTATAGTCAACACATAAAACACCTATAGGTCACACATAAAGCACCAAAAGTCAACATAAAACACCATATAGTCACATTAAACACACTCTATGTCTACATACAAACATTTATAGTAAAGTCACAATCGTAAAAACACCGAAAGTCCGAACATAAAACACCTAAAGTCAAATGAACCACCTTTAGTACCACATAAAACACCTAACAAGTCAACATAAAACACCTATAGTGCCAACATAAAACACCTAAAAGTACAACAGTAAAACACTATTAGTCAACAATAAAACACCAATAGTCAACATAAAAACCACTAAAGTCAACATAAAAACACACTAAAGTCAATATAAAACACCTAAAGTCTACATAAAACACCTAAAGTCAACATAAAACACCTATAGTCAACCTAAAAAACCAATAGTCAACATAAAAACACCTAAAGTCAACATAAAACACCTGAAGTCAACATAAAACAACTAAAGTCCAACATATTATAAAGTCACATAAAACTATAGTCAACATAAAACAACCTATCAGTCAACATAAAACAAACCATATAGTCAATATTAAACACCTATGGTGTACATAAAAACACCTAAAGTCAACATAAAACACCTATAGTCCAACATAAAACACCTATAGCTCAACATAAAACACCTAAAGTCAACAAAAACACATAAAACACTTTGATAGTCAACATAAAACACCAAATAGTCAACATAAAAAACACCTGTTGTCAACATCATCATAAACACCTATAGGTCAACTATAAAACATCTTTAGTCAACATAAAACACCTAAGTCAAAATAAAAACACCTTTTGGTCAAACATAAAACACATATAGTCCAGCATAAAACACCTATAGTCCAACATAAGAACACGTATGGGTCAATTAAAAACAACTGAATAGACTCCCACATAAAACACCTAAAGTCAACATGAAACACATATTGTCAATATACACAACCTGATAGTCAACATAAAGCACCTATAGTCCACATAAAACCACATATAGTCAACATATACAACCTAACGTCAACATAAAACACCTAAAGTCAACATGAAACACCATATAGTCACATATACACCTATAGTCCACATAAAACACCTATAAACAACATAAAACACCTATAGTCAACATAAAACACCTATAGTCAACATAAAACACCTATAGTCAACATAAAACACCAATAGTCCACATAAAACACCTAAAGTCAACATAAAACACCTATAATCAACATAAAACAACCGATAGTCAAACATAAAACACCTATAGTTCAACATAAAACAAACCCAATCGTCAACAAAAACTCATATAGTCAACATTAAACACCTAAACACATAAAGTAAGTCAACATAAAAAACGCTATAGTCAACATAAAACAACAATAGTCAACATACAAAACCCTATAGTCAACATTAAACTCACTCGATAGTTCTACATAAAACAACCGATAGTCAACATAAAAAGACCTATAGTCAACATAAAACACCTAAGAGTCATACATTAAAACATCTATGGTCAACATAAAACATCTCTAGTCAACATAAAACACATGAGCGTCAACATAAAACACCTATAGTCAACATAAAACCACATATAGGAATATAAAAACATCTATTGTCAACAAGAGAACACCTGATTATAGAAATGATAAAAATTAAAAATACGATTTATAGAAATTTTTTTCGATAATCATTCATTTCATTCAGTTCGACCGATAAAGGCCTTTTTTCATAGATTAGTGACGTCTGGTCCAATGTAATAAAAAACACTCTAAACATCGCGTCTGTGTTTTAAACCATACTATGTAACAATTAAATTAAATCCTGTTATGTTATTTAGTTTTTGTGGATTTATTTGTCCCATTTATTGGATATTACTATATCTGTTTGTAAGTGAAAATCTGATCTCGGTCAATTACATGCTTAACACTTAGCATTCAAAGTGGCGAAAACAATCGCAGCCAAAAAGAGTCTAGTTGAACGAGACGAGAAGACTACGTGAGTTAGTTATGACTAATGTGATCATGCTTGACACCTGTTTTCAAGACAATATAGCTCCACAGACAAATGACGACTCAGACTCGGAACACATGGTGTGTCTATATTACCTCAGACTCGGAACACATGGTGTGTCTATATTACCTCAGACTCGGAACACATGGTGTGTATATATTACCTCAGACTCGGAACACATAGGTGTGTATATATTACCTCAGGACTCGGAACAATGCATGGTGTGTGTATATAATATGACTGAAGGCAAGGCCTTAAAGTTGTATGGTCTATCACTTTCGCTCTTTTTGTCATAGTGAAAACTGTTTAAGTATTATACATATTTTTTTCCGTTTGTCTGAGCTTTAAAACTTTCTAATTTTACCATTTTTATAAAGTTGCAGCACTGGAAGTATTTTTTTAATTATAAAAGTAAAAAATCTTTTTAACATGATACCGTTGAAAAATTGGCTCGATAACTTATAAAAGAGGCCCCGAATCATTCGAACTCTTCCGAGACATCGTCTGCGATACAATCTCGAAGTAATACGAGAGTTGTGAAACCAAGAGACATTTCAACTATTTTTCGTAAACAAAACATGTGGTCGACCTCAGCAGACTGGATCTACAAAGAAAATAATGCTCGCACATTACAATATTTGATATACACAATATTGAATCACGGCAATGTGTGAATTAGATGTTTCAAAAATACCCCCTCCCCCCCCCTCGCTCTGGTGGACATAAACCTCAGAGTATGATTCACGCCTAGACAGTATGTTCAAAGAAGAAACAGAAGAAAGACACCACATCGCGTCCTTAATCTAACAAAAACATGCGCGCTTCTCCTGCTAGTACCTGCCGCGATCACAACCCACGTGCCCCCCCCCCCCCAATGGACCCGTGTAGACTGTCAGTCACCCCGTCCATACGATTCGAAAAAAATTCCGAAAAAAAAAACTCGAAAGTTCTGAACATGGCGGTGATTTAAAGGCGGTTTTTATTCCAAAACCTCAGTAATATATGATCCCTAGATTTCGGCTCTCTTATAGGCTGACATATGATTTTGAGGAGCTAAATCATCAAGATACATGTCCATGTAAAATATCAAATGCTAAAACGACATATCGTTTCAGTGAAAATTACAAGAAATACAACTTTAAAGGGCGCAGCCAGATGTTTTAATATGAATCATGCACGGCATAGGAAGAGCGAAGCTCTACTTGTTTATTTTATTTTCTATTATTTTATTTTCTATTTCATGAAGACATAATTTAGAAATAAAAGGGCGCACTTTAAACTATATTTGTATATGATGTAATAATTGTCTAGCATAAACTCAAAGAAATGAAGTCAAATATTCGGATTTCTCTGTGTCCATTCAAGGCCTGGAGTGCCGCGTATGCGAAAACCTATGATTTCGCACCATTTCCTTGTGCTCATTTTTGTCTTGGTGGATATTTTGACTGCATTCTATAGCTTTTAGTTTTCAAAGTGTTATTATTATTATAATTATTAAAAAACTAATTTAAAAAATGTTTCAATTATTCCTGTTCCTGCATTTCCATTTTAGTTAACAATATATCTATACTGTTGAGAGGCAAGTACGTACCGGCAGCAAACGCTCATACCTACCATATGTATGATGAAACAATGGACCGGCCGCAAACGGTTATTAAGACTGTACCACGTGATGTGTGTAAGATTGTCCAATAAAAAGGTGCGTTTTATATACCTTTAGAAGTGCTTCACTGGTCTATATAAAGGTCGGTTATATTAGACTTACCGGAAACACGTGGTGTACCGCCCTTGGTCTACATAATAAACCGGTTCAGACTCGGAACACAATGTGTGTCCACATATAAAGGTACGGTTATATAGACTCGGAAACACGTGGTGTGCCTACATTGGTCCAATATAAAGGTCGGTTATATAGACTTACACATGTGTGTCTACCTACCTGGTCCATATAAACACGTGGTGTCGTCTATATTACTTACCACGTGTATATACCGCCTCCTTGGTCCAATATAAAGGTCGGTTATTACCTTTGATGTACTCGTAACACTTGGTCCAATATAAAGGTCGGTGTCTACCCATTACCTCCTTACTCAAATAAAGGTCGGTGGACTTACCCCGTATAGGTGAATGTACTACCGCCTCCTCGGTCCAATATAAAGGTGTATATTAATTTACCCATGTCGTGATGTCGGCAATTGGTCCAATATAAAGGTCGGTGTATATAGATTACCCACGTGATGTACCGCCCAACTGTCACCATAAATTGGACTTTACACACAATATAAAGGGTCGGTTATATAGACTTACCACACGTGATGTATATGTCCTTGGTCCAATATAACCTCGGTCGGTTATATAGACTTACACGTGATGTACGGCCTCCTTGGTCCAATAGTTCCAATATAAAGGTCGGTTATATAGACTTAGGTCGGTTTGATGTACCGACCTCCTTGGTCCAATATAAAGGTCTGTCTATATGGTTATATAGCACGTGATACCGCCATAAACGGTCAATATATAAAGGTACCGCCTCCTTGGTCCAATATAAAGGTCTTACACCACCATGTACGTTCATGCATGCCCTGTTGTCCAAATATCCAACATAATGGTCGGTTATATAGACTACACCAAGTAGGTAGGCGGAGTATACCGAAGGGTCCAATATAAAGGTCGGTCGGTTATATAGACTTACCCACGGGACTCGATGGTCCTGTTATAAATAGGTCGGTTATACAAATATAAAGGTCGGTTATAAAGACTTTCCCACATGACGTAATGCCTGATTGGTCCAAATATAAGGGCGGAGTATATAGACACATTATACCCACGTGATGTACCGCCTGCTTGGTCAATTTTCCGGTTATATAGACACTATTTACACGTGATGTACCTACCCTTGGTCCAATATAAAATGTCGTGTATATATAGACTTCCTTGGTACCAGAACGTGATGTTACCGCCTCCTTGGTCCAATATTAAAGGTCGGTTATATAGACTTACCACGTATATGATTACGCATGACTTGGTCAATATAAAGGTCGGTTATATAGACCTTACCTCACGTGATGTATATACCGCCTACTTTCGCCTGATATAAAGGTCCAACTTATATAAAGAATACAGGACTTGATCCAATATATAACACGACTTACCCATTGTGTGATGTACCGCCTCCTTGGTAACAATATAAAAGGTCGGTTATATAGAACTTAACCATGATGTACCGATGTACTGCCTCCTTGGTCCAATATAAAGGTCGGTTATATAGACTTACCACGTGATGTACCGCCTCCTTGGTCCAATATAAAGGTCGGTTATATAGACTTACCACGTGATGTACCGCCTCCTTGGTCCAATATAAAGGTCGGTTATATAGACTTACCCACGTGATGTACCGCCTGATTGGTCCAATATAAAGGTCGGTTATATAGACTTACCCACGTGATGTACCGCCTGATTGGTCCAATATAAAGGTCGGTTATATAGACTTACCACGTGATGTACCGCCTACTTGGTCCAATATAAAGGTCGGTTATATAGACTTACCACGTGATGTACCGCCTCCTTGGTCCAATATAAAGGTCGGTTATATAGACTTACCCACGTGATGTACCGCCTCCTTGGTCCAATATAAAGGTCGGTTATATAGACTTACCACGTGATGTACCGCCTACTTGGTCCAATATAAAGGTCGGTTATATAGACTTACCACGTGATGTACCGCCTGATTGGTCCAATATAAAGGTCGGTTATATAGACTTACCCACGTGATGTGTACTGCCTCCATGGTCCAATATAAAGGTCGGTTATATAGACTTACCAAAAAAAGGTTGTGATATACTTACGCCTCCTTGGTCCAATATAAAGGTCGGTTATATATGACTTACGCATGTGATGTACTGCCTCCTTGGTCCAATATAAAGGTCGGTTATATATAGACTTACCATGTGATAATGTTACTATAAACCGCCTCCTTGGTCCAATATAAAGGTCGGTTATATAGACCCCTACCCACGTGACCGTACTGTGAGCATGGTCCAATATAAAGGTCGGTTATATTGACTTAAATACGTGATGTTTACGTACCTACTTGGTCCAATATAAAGGTCGGTTATATAGACTTACCACGTGATGTACCGCCTCCTTGGTCCAATATAAAGGTCGGTTATATAGACTTACCCACGTGATGTACCGCCTCCTTGGTCCAATATAAAGGTCGGTTATATAGACTTACCATGTGATGTACCGCCTCCTTGGTCCAATATAAAGGTCGGTCGGTATATAGACTTACCCACGTGATGTACCGCCTCCTTGGTCCAATATAAAGGTCGGTTATATAGACTTACCACGTGATGTACCGCCTCCTTGGTCCAATATAAAGGTCGGTTATATAGACTTACCACGTGATGTACCGCCTCCTTGGTCCAATATAAAGGTCGGTTATATAGACTTACCCACGTGATGTACCGCCTCCTTGGTCCAATATAAAGGTCGGTTATATAGACTTACCACGTGATGTACCGCCTCCTTGGTCCAATATAAAGGTCGGTTATATAGACTTACCACGTGATGTACCGCCTCCTTGGTCCAATATAAAGGTCGGTTATATAGACTTACCCACGTGATGTATGTACCCTCCTTGGTCCAATATAAAGGTCGGTTATATAGACTTACCCACGTGATGTACGCCTCCTTGGTCCAATATAAAGGTCGGTTATATAGACTTTGGTCCTTGGTCCGTGTTATATAGACTTAATGTACCGCCTCCTTGGTCCAATATAAAGGTCGGTTATATAGACTTACCCACGTGATGTACCGCCTCCTTGGTCCAATATAAAGGTCGGTTATATAGACTTACCACGTGATGTACCGCCTCCTTGGTCCAATATAAAGGTCGGTTATATAGACTTACCCACGTGGTATACCGCCTCCTTGGTCCAATATAAAGGTCGGTTATATAGACATTACTCACAGAGTGATGTATCTGTCCTTCCATTTTACTGACCGTTTGCCTTGTCATCCATAATTAAAGGTCGGTTACTATAGTACTTACCTATGTGATGTGACTGTTTCTATTTTGCTGCCTCCTTGTCCAATTGAAAAGTCGGTTATTAATAGACTTAATTTTTAACCCACGTGTGTCATAACTGCCTCTCTATTTGAGATCCAACACAATATTAAATGCTCGGTAATAGAGGCTTTCCATGTGATTATGCTAATTCTCTGCCTCGACAATCCTATGTCTCACTATTTATATAGGTAATGTTATATAGACTCTAATCCCATGTGATGTACTGCCAGGTGGTCAATTGGTCCAATAAATCAAAGGATCCGGTTTTATTATAGCCTTCACCCACGTGATGGACTAGCCTGCATATTGGTCCCTTAATATAAAGGATCGGTTTTTAATATTAGACTTACACACGTGGATGAAACCGCTCCTTGGGGCGGTTCAATTATTTAAGTGTCGGTTTATCATAGAACATATACCACAGTTGCGAGAATGGTAGCACGCTCAATTACACTTGTTCCTAATAAAAAGGTATCGTTTATATGATCATTTCACACTACGTGATGTACTGATGCATCCTCGGTCATCTCAATATAATAGGGTCTAGGGTTAAATAGACTATACTCACGATGAATGTATCTTGACCATCCTTTTAGGTCATCTCAATTAATAAAGGACGTATTAAGAAGAGACCTACTTCTACCTCACAGTGGTATTAACCGCCTACCCTAAGGTTCTCAATCTATAAGGTCGTTATATGGACTCCGAATGTGGAAAAATCTAATGGAGCCTACACCATCGGATGTAACCGTGACCTAATATTGGTCTACATATATATCTCAGCCTGACGGTTAGTGCGTGTCTCTTATATCACGCCAACATGAACCGCCAAACTTAGGTCCCCTATCAAAGGTACGCGCGCCCGCGTGGTACTAACGCTTCGTTGATCCAATTCTCTAAAGGTCATGCTCTATCCCTTACACGTATGTGCGTAGCTGCCTGTCCTTGATCCACTACAAAGGTTCGGTTATATATTGATCTATTACCCATGATATATGATGATAACTGTCCTATCCTTTGTGTACACTTTTTGGGGGGCTTATATTGACTTACCCACAGTGGTAATAGACCGGCGCGTCCTTGGATTCAATATACGTGGATCGGTTATATATAATTACACTATGTGGATGTACTTAGCCTCCTTGTACCAATATAAAGGTCGCGTTATCTAGGATTTACCACTTGGTTACCGCCTCCTAAGAATATTATACAAGGTCGAGCTCTATACAGACTTTTTACCGTCACAGTGATGTACCCATGCACATCCTTGTAGACCAATAATAATAGGTTCGGTTAATATAATTACTTTACACGCACGTGAGTGTACAAGTATGCCGCTCCTATGGTCACAATATAAATGATCGAGTTATATAGATTGTAGTCATCGTAGATGTATCTCCGGCCCTACATGGGTCCAATTATAATAGGTCGGTTATATAGACTTACCACGTGATGGACTGCCTTGATGCATTGGTCCCAATATAAAAGGATACGGTTTAATATAGATCTTACCATTGATTGTAACTGGATGCGCTCCATGTTACAATGGAATGATTGGCTGTCCAGACTTACGCTAGTGCTAACCGCCTGCGTGTTTATATACAAAGCTTACCCCACATTGTACTTACCATGTAATTAACGCGCCTCCTTGGTCTCATATACAGAGGTCGGTTATATAGACCTAGCCCCCGGATGTAGTGTGCTGCATGGTTCCAATAAAAGGTCAATCATAAAGACTCTACACTGATGTACCGTCCTACTATGGACCAATATAAAGGTCGTTTATATAGATTACCCACGGGATGTACCCTCCCTTGGAACCGAACTATAAGAAGGTTCGGTTATATAGACCTACCCCGCGTGATGTGTACTGGCCTCCTTAGGTCCAATATACACATGAGGGTTATATAGCTTACCACGTAATGTACCGACTCCTAAGACCAATACAAAGGTCGGTATATAGACTTACCACTTATGTACTGTCCTCCTTGACCATCTCTCTGAAGATCTGATTTAACTTACCCACGTTACGAGCTTGATGTACAGCCTACTTGGTCCAATAAAAAGGTCGTCACAATAGACTAATGACTGATGTAAGCCGCCCTACTTAGGTCCAAATATTCAATAGTGTCGGTTAATATAGGACTTACCACGTGATGTACCGCCTACTTGGTCAATATAAAGGTCGTTGTTATATATACTACCACGTGATGTAACCCGCCGTCCTTGGATCCAATATAAAGGTCGGTTATACAAGAAGACTTACCGTCACGTGATGTACCCGCTTTCACAATGTACTAGGTCCCAAATATAAAGGTCGGTTAGTATAGACTACCTAAACCAGGTGATGTACTACCCATGCCGTCCTTGGTCCAATATTAAAGGTCGGCTCTTTATAGACCTTACCCCAACCGGTGATATGTAGCCTCAAGCCTCTCTCTACCTATGGAGTCCCACAATATAAAGCATCGCGTTATATAAGACCTTACCAACACGTGATGTACCGCCAATGGTCCACTTGGTCCAATACGTAAAGGTCGGTTATATAGCGACTTACCCACTGATGATACACGCCTGTACCCTCGCCGCATAACAGGTTGTTCCATATATAGACTTACTAATACAGATCTAACCGCCTGTTGATCCAACATGAGCGGCGACGCTTAACGTGATGTACCCACAGAAGCTTGGACTCAGATTGTCCAATATAAAAAGGTCGGTTATATAGACGTTACCGCACGCCTGGTTCCCATACCGCCATGATCTTGTCTTCCAACATATCACATGGTCGGCTACTATATTTGACTATATACCCCCCACAGGGGTATCACCGCCATCGCTTAGGTCCAATTATAAAGGTCCGGTTATTATAGACGTTATATAGCGCGATCCGCGTGATGATATACCGCATCCTGTGGGTCCAATATAAAGGTCAAAGCTTATATACACTTATCTAGTACCACACTCGATGTCCGACTGCGCGATGTCCTGGGTCCAGATCGACTGAAACGGTTCAGGTTATATAGATCTTTACACACGTAGATTAGGTAGCCGCCGTCGCATTGGTCCGAATAACACGATAAAGCGTTTCGGATTTAATATATTGACCACTTGTCATGTTACTCCTACTCGGTCCAATATGTAAGGTCCGTTGCCGCAGACGTACCCACGTCCAAATAAAAGGTGTGCTTATAGTACGACTTTTTAGCCCGTTATATAAACTCTTACCCAGGTTATCGATACCGGCCTACTCTGTGTCCAATGATAGATAGAGTCGGTTATATCGACTTTACCCACGGTGAGTGGTACCTCTCGCCTACTTGGATTCCAATATAAATAGTCGCTAATTATAAAGACTTTATTACGGCGCACAGTAGACTCGTTGTCCGCCTCCTTGGTGTCCAACATTATAAAGGTGTCGGTTATATAGACCTACCAAGTGATGTAACTGCCACCTTGGTCCAATATAAAGGTCGTCGTTATATAGACTACCCACGGTGATGTACTGTGTTCATGGTCCACAAATAAAGGTCGGTTATATAGACTTACCACGTGATGTACCGCCTCCTTGTGTCCATATAAAGGTCTGGTTATATAGATTTACCACGTGATAGTTACCGAGCCCCATGAGTGTGGTCCGATATAAAGACTCGTTATATAGACTTACCCACGGATGGACCGCCTCCTTGGTCCAATATAAAGGTCGGTACATAGAGTTACCGCGTGATGTACCGCCTGATTGGTCCAATATAAAGGTCGTTATATAGACTTACCACGTGATGTACTGTGTGCATGTCCAATATAAAGGTCCGGTTATATAGACTTACCACGTGATGTACTGCCAGCCTGCATGGTCCCCAATATAAAGGTCGGTATATATAGACTTACCGCACATGGTATACTGCCTGGACTTGGTCCAACATAAAGGTCGGTTATATAGACTTACCCAACGTGGTATACTGCCTCCTTGGTCCCAATATAAAGGTCGGTTTATATAGACTTACCCACCGTGGGTATAACGCCTCCTTGGTCCAAATATAAAGGTCGGTTATATAGACTTACCCACCGTGATGTACTGCCTCCTTGGTCCAATATAAAGGTCGGTTATATAGACCTACCACACGTGATGTAACTGCCTCCTTGCATGGTCCAATATAAAGGTCGGTTTTATATAGACTTACAACACGTGAATGTACTGTTGCCTGCCTTGGTCTCCAATATAAAGGTCGGTTATATAGATTTACCACGTGATGTACCGCCTACTTGGGTCCAATATAACAGTCGGTTATATAACTTACCACGTTGATGTACCGCCTGATTAGGTCCGCAATATACAGGTCTGTTATATATAGGACTTACCACGTGATGTACCGTGAATATATAGACTTACTTACCACGTGATGTACCGCCCTACTTGGTCCATATATAAAGGTCGGATTATATATGACTTACCCACAGGATGTACCAGCCTACTTGGTCCAATATAAAGGGTCGGATTATATAGACTTACCACGTGATGTACCGCCTGAGTTGTTCCTGAATATAAAGGTCGGTTATATAGACTTTTCCATGTGATGTACCGCCTACATGGAACCAATATAAAGGTCGGTTATACAGACATACCGACAATGATGATACCGCCTACTTGGTCCGATATAAAGGTCGGTTACTATAGTGCTTAACCACGTGATGTAACCGCCTGATTGGTCCAATAATAAAGTAAGTTTATATAGACTTACCACCTGATGTACAGCCTACTTGGTCCGATATAAAGGTCAGTTATATAGGCTTACCACGTGATGTACTGCCTGATTGGTCCAATATAAAGGTCGGTTATATAGGCTTACCACGTGATGTACTGCCTGCTTGGTCCAATATAAAGACCGGTTATACTGACTTACCACATAATGTACTGCCTGCTTGGTCCAATATGAAGGTCGGTTATATAGACTTACCACGTGATCTACCGCCTATATTGGTCCAATATAAAGACCGTGTTATACTGACTTACCACATGATGTACTGCCTGATTGGTCCCAATATAAAGGTCGGTTTATATAGACTTACCCACATGATGTAACTGTCCTGATTGTCCAATATAAAGGTCGTTATAATAGACTTATCCCACATGGCGTACTGCCTACTTGGTCCAATATAATGGGTCGGTTATATAGACTTACCCACATGATGGATCGTTTGCTTGGCCAGGGCATGTCTTTCCTAGACAGTCCCATCCACATCGACCGAAGTAGGTTGAATACATTAGGAATTAGCAGCAATATCGTAACCATGGTGAAGCCATACGTGTTGTTTTCAGCATTAGAATCGGTTAACCGCAGACGCACTGCTATAGACACGAAGGACACCCTACTGGCTATGAGACAGGCCAGCACCAGTAGACCTATAGTGGCTGTAGCTACCCACTTAAACACGACCACGGGTTTGGACGGTTTGGTGTCCTGTATCTCCTTCTTGGATAGTTCTCTATCTACTTTCGATTTATCTTTAACAGAAAGTCTACACACTTTTTCACCTGACTGATGCGATGTCCCGTATGAGGTCGCTGTATTGCTGGTTGTAAAGTTTGACCTTTGACCTGTCTGTAGGTTTTCGTCATCCGGAATAGAAGAATTCTTCGTCGCCCATTGCCAGCCCCCTTCTTCACTATTAATTTCACAAGATGTTTCATACGGGTTCAATTGCGGAGAACGTGCTGAGTATCCCGCCGCCATCTTGTTTGTTTGTGAACTGTGACTCGATTCTAAAGACGATTCCCTACTGATATGTGGTGTTGTCTCCCCTGGGTTTCCGGTATACTCTGCTGAAGACTGGTCGTCCCCACCTATACCCGCGCTGGACTGTCGTTTGGTAAAACGCTCCTCCGTACCGGAGTCTATAGCTGGTATACCCTCGGTACTGTCTCCGCTATTCTCATACAAGACCTCAGACTCAGGATCATACACCAGCTCAGACCGGTGAGGGGCTGGAGGGGTGGACATGGTACTGTGGAAACTGTAAATAAAGTACAACAACAAAATGTAACCGTTATATCAACCTGTCGATAATGAATCATGAAACGGTGGAGTTACGGATCCCGCCCAACCTCCAATTCCATCAAATGATTTTACCTCGTCTATTTACAAAGACATCAATGATCTGCAATTATGTTTTAACGATAACCCTAGGTATGTGGCAAGGATACCCAATATTTCCCCCCTCTGTCTATACAGCTATATAACCCTGGGTATTGTGGCAAGGATACCCCAATATGATCCCCTCTATCTATAGCAGCTATATAACCCTGGGTATGTGCAAGGATACCCAATATGTCCCCCTCTATCTATACTGCTATATAAACCCTAGGTATGTGGCAAGGATACCAAATATGTCCCCTCTATCTATACAGCTATATAACCCTGGGTATTTGGCAAGGATACCCAATATGTCCCCTCTATCTATACAGCTATATAACCCTGGGTATGTGACAAGGATACCCAATATGTCCCCTCTGTCTATACAGCTATATAACCCTGGGTATGTGGCAAGGAAACCCAATGTGTCCCCTCTGTCTATACAGCTATATAACCCTGGGTATTTGGCAAGGATACCCAATATGTCCCCTCTATCTATACAGCTATATAACCCTGGGTATGTGGCAAGGATACCCAATATGTCCCCTCTATCTATACAGCTATATAACCCTGGGTATGTCGCAAGGATACCCAATAAATCCCCTCTATCTATACTGCTATATAACCCTGGGTATGTGGCAGAGGATACCCAATATGTCCCCTCTAATCTATACAGCTATATAACCCTTGTATATGACAAGATCTACCCAAGTATGAGCGCCCTCTGTCTATACAGCTATATGACCCAGGGTATGTGACGAAGGAATACCCAATATGTCCCCTCGTATCTATACAGCTATATAAACCCTGGGGTATTTTGGCAAGGATACCCAATAAGGTCCCCTCTCTCTATCACACGCTATATAACCCTCTGCAGGTATAGTGGCAAGCGATACCCAATATGTCCCTCACTATCTATACAGCTGTTATAACTCCTGGTATGTGGCCAAGGATACCCAATATGTTTCCCAGCTATACTATACAGCTATATAACCCTAGGTATGTGGCAAGGAAACCCAATATGTCCGTCTCTATCTTATTCAGCTTAATATAACCCTAGCCTAATGTAACCATAGGCAAAGGATACCCAATATGTCCCCGCCTCTATCTATACAAGCTATATAACCCAAGGTATCATGCAAGGGATTACGCCAAATAATGTCCCCCTCTATCCTATACAACTAATAACCAACCCAGGGTTATGTGCAAGGAATACCCAATATGTCCCCCTCTAATCTATAACAGCTAATATAACCCTTAGGTCAATGAGTGACAAGGATACCCAATAATGTCCCCCCTCTATCTATACAGCTATATAACCCAGGGTATCCCCTCTAATCTATACATACAGCTATATAACCCTGGGTATGTGCAAGGGATACCCAATAACTGTCCCCTCTATCTATACAGCTATATAACCCTAGGTATGTGGCAAGGATACCCAATATGATACCCCTCTGTCTGATACAGCTTATACTACCCTTCGGGTAAGTGGTGCACAAGGAGTACCCAAATATGTCCCCACTGTCTATACTGTGCCTATAATAAACCCTATAGTAATTGGCAAGGATACCCAATATGTCCCCTCTATCTATACCAGCTATATAACTCCTGGGTATGTGGTCAAGGGATATCCAATATGTCCCCTCTATCTATACTGCTATATAAATAACCCCTGGGTATGTGCAAGGATACCCCCCCCCCACAATATGTCCCCTCTACTCTATACAGCTATATAACGCCTGGGTAAGTTGGCAAAGGGAATACCCAATATGTCTCCCTCTGTCTATACTGCTAAATAACCCTGGGGTAATGTGGCAAGGATACCCAATATGTCCCCTCTGTCTATACTGCTGCTATATAACCCTCCCGGTATGTGGCAAGGGATACCCAATATGTCCCCTCTGTCAATACAGCTATAGTAACCCTGGGTATGTGGCAAGGATACCCAATGTGTCCCCTCTGTCTATACAGCTATATATCCCTGGGTATGTGGCAAGGATACCCAATATGTCCCCTCTGTCCCCATACATGCTATATAACCCTGGTTAATGTGGCAAGGATACCCAATATGTTCCCCTCTATCTATAGCAGCTATAATTACCCCGGTATGTGGCATAGGATACCCAATATAGTCCCCTCTGTCTATGCAGCTATAGTAACCCTGGTATGAAGGCAAAGATACCCAATAAGTCCCCTCTATCTTATACAGCTATATAACCCTGGGTATGTGGCAAGGAGAACCCAATATGTCCCCTCTATCTATACAGCTATATACACCCTGGGTAGTGGCCAAGATAACCCAATATGTCCCTCTGTCTATACACTATAAACCCTGGTAATTGGCAAGATACCCAATATGTCCCCTCTGTCTATACAGCTATAACAAACCCCTGGGGTATGTGGCAAGGATACCCAATATGTGTTCCCCCTCTGTCTATACATCAGCTAAATACACCCCTGGGTATTGGCAAGGATACCCAATATGTCCCCTCTGTCTATACAGCTTATATCAAACGCCACCGGTAATGTGGCAGGGATACCCAAATATGTCCCCTCTATCTATACAGCTACTATAGCACCCCTGGTGTATGTTGCAAGGATACCCAATATTGCCCCTCTATAGCTATAGCAGCTACTGAATACATTTACCGCATGAGGTCTTTTGGTAGCAAGGGAAATCTGCGCAATATGGTCCCCCCTCTGTCGTATCACATCTCTATAGATCCCTGGTATGTGGCAAGGATATCCCAATTTCCCCTCTGTGCTAGTACTGCTAAAATCACCCGGGTATCGTGGCACGGAACCCAAATATGATCCCCTCTGTCTATACGCTATATACCCCAGGGTATGAGTGGCAAGGATACCCAATATGTCCCCCACTGTTCTATCACATAGCTATAACCTCCTGGGGTATGTTTGCATGGGATTACCACATATGTCCCCCCTCGTCTATACACGGTAATAGTAACCCTGGGTATTGTGGAGCAAGGATACCCAATATGTCCCCTCTGTCATACATGCATACATCCCTCTGTGGTTATGTGGCAAGGAAACCCTATGTCCCCTCTATAATCTATAGCAGCTACATTTATATTACCCTGGGGTATGTGGCATAAGTATATCCAATATGTCCCCTTGTATCTATACTGAGCATATGCGTAACCCTGGTATTGTGGCCTGAGTGATAGCGCAAATATGTCCCCTCGTGTCTAAACTGCTACAACTAACCCTGGTATGTTGCGGCAAGGATACCCAATATGTCCCCTCTGTCTATACAGCTATATAACCCTGGGTATCGTGGCAAGGATACCCAATATGTCCCCTCTGTCTATACACCCATAATAGTAACCCTGGGTACTGTGGCAAGGATACCCAATAATGTCCCCTCTTGTCTATACAGCATGATACTATAACCCTGGTATGTGGCAAGGATACCCACATATGCCCCCTCTGTCTATACAACAGCTATATATCCCTGGTATGTGGCAAAGGATACCCAATATGTCCCCTCTATCTATACAGGCATATAACCCTGGGTATATGTGGCAAGGTATACCCAATATGTCCCCTCTATCTAATACAGCTACATATATTACCCTGGGTATGTGGCAAGGATATCCAATATGTCCCCTCTTGTCTATACTGCTATATAACCCTGGGTATGATGGCAAAGGATACCCAATATGTCCCCTCTGTCTATACTGCTATATAACCCTGGGTATGTGGCTAGGATACCCAATATGTCCCCTCTATCTATACAGCTATATAACCCTGGGTAATGTGGCAAGGATACCCAATATGCCCCCTCTGTCTATACCGCTATATAACCTGGTACCTATACTGCTATATAACCCTGGGTATGTGGCAAGGATACCCAATATGTCCCCTCTGTCTATACAGCTATATAACCCTGGGTATGTGGCCAAGGATACCCAATAATGCCCCCTCTGTCTATACAGCTATATATCCCATGGTTATGTGAGCAAGGATACCCAATATGTCCCTCTGTCCATACAGCTATATAACCCTGGGTATGTGGCAAGGATACCCAATATGTCCCCTCTATCTATACAGCTATATAACCCTGGGTATGTGGCAAGGATACCCAATATGTCCCCTCTGTCTATACTGCTATATAACCCTGGGTATGAGGCAAAGATACCCAATATGTCCCCTCTATCTATACAGCTATATAAACCCTGGGTAATGTGGCAAAGGATACCCAATATGTCCCCCTCTATCTATACAGCATACACCCCTGGGTATGTGGCAAGGATACCCAATATGTCCCCTCTGTCTATACAGCTATATAACCCTGGGTATGGTGGCAAAGGATACCCAATATGTCCCCTCTGTCTATACAGCTATATAACCCTGGGTATGTGGCAAGGATACCCAATATGTCCCCTCTGTCTATACAGCTATATAACCCTGGGTATGTGGCAAGGATACCCAATATGTCCCCTCTATCTATACAGCTATATAACCCTGGGTATGTGGCAAGGATACCCAATATGTCCCCTCTATCTATACAGCTACATGTATATTACCCTGGGTATGTGGCAAGGATATCCAATATGTCCCCTCTGTCTATACTGCTATATAACCCTGGGTATGTGGGCAAGGATACCCAATATGTCCCCTCTAGTCTATACTGCTATATAACCCTGGGTATGTGGCAAGGATACCCAATATGTCCCCTCTGTCTATACAGCTATATAACCCTGGTATGTGGCAAAGGATACCCAATGTGTCCCCTCTGTCCTATACCGCTATATATCCCTGGGTATGTTGCAAGGATACCCAATATGTCCCCTCTGTCCATACAGCTATATAACCCTGGGTATGTGGCAAGGATACCCAATATGTCCCCTCTATCTATACAGCTATACACCCCTGGGTAATGTGGCAAGGATACCCAATATGTCCCCTCTGTCTATACTGCTATATAACCCTGGGTAAGAGGCAAAGATACCCAATATGTCCCCTCTATCTATACAGCTATATAACCCTGGGTATGTGGCAAGGATACCCAATATGTCCCCCTCTATCTATACAGCTATACACCCCTGGGTATGTGGCAAGGATACCCAATATGTCCCCTCTATCTATACAGCTACATGTATATTACCCTGGGTATGTGGCAAGGATACCCAATAAGTCCCCTCTATCTATACAGCTACATGTATATGACCCTGGTTATGTGTGCAATGATATCCAATAAGTCCCCTCTGTTCATACAAATCTACAGTATATGATATCCCTTATACACTGACGAGATGTGGAAGGTCAGAGAGACGTCCTAAAGCCGCATGGTCAGTATCCGAGTCCGTAAAACAAACAATGACAAAATATACATATAGTATACATGGATTCGGGCCGTAGTATTTATTGTTACCACACCATCATTCTACACATGATAATACATAAACCCTTGTACCTCTCATTGACTCTCAGGAGTGTCTGGCGAGGTTTAATTTTGATAAACTTTACGGGGTCCAAACGATATGTAATTATAGTATTTTTTTTGTTTATAGAAAACAACTGAACCGTACTATACGTGTAGGCTTACACATGTAATCATCTCCGTACATTAATATAAGTAAAGTGGTTTTGCTCGACTGACATATTGTCTTTTATAGAATGTATCAGGCCTTCGACCAGATGGTACAACGTACACAATGATATAGATCCTAAGATCCAAGGTCTCTAAGATCCAAGGTCTCTCAGATCCAAGGTCTCTAAGATCCAAGGTCTCTCAGATCCAAGGTCTCTAAGATCCAAGGTCTCTCAGATCCAAGGTCTCTAAGATCCAAGGTCTCTCAGATCCAAGGTCTCTCAGATCCAAGGTCTCTCAGATCCAAGGTCTCTCAGATCCAAGGTCTCTCAGATCCAAGGTCTCTCAGATCCAAGGTCTCTAAGATCCAAGGTCTCTCAGATCCAAGGTCTCTCAGATCCAAGGTCTCTAAGATCCAAGGTCTCTCAGATCCAAGGTCTCTCAGATCCAAGGTCTCTCAGATCCAAGGTGACTCAGATCCAAGGTCTCTAAGATCCAAGGTCTCTCAGATCCAAGGTCTCTCAGATCCAAGGTCTCTAAGATCCAAGGTCTCTCAGATCCAAGGTCTCTCAGATCCAAGGTGACTAACATAAATACGTCATGTGTCTGAGCTGTAAATGTTCATTTTAGAAATAGTTTTAAAAAACAACAATAAAAATAGCAAAAAAGGCCCGGTTAGATCAAATGTCTTTTTTGGGTCAAAAATCAATATCAAATTTTGACAATCTTTCACTGTTAAACATTTTAAAGGGACAATTAAATGAGACTTAATTAATCTGTTACATATAACCACGAATTAAGCAAAATATGGAAAAAAAATGTATTGTTCTACTTTTCTTATGAAACATATAGACATCAAAAATTGAAAAAAAAGAAACAAAATCCGCGACCGACGTTATGAAGTATTTTAATTGAAACCGTTGAAATTCCAAATCGTATAACAATACCGTTCAGCAGGTACAAAGTGTACACTGAACCCATACCTGAGCCAATATAATGAAAGTTAATGCTGGCGTCACACTGTCCCAAATTTGACACAGGATGGACACATGAGATCCAATTCGGTAGTGATCGTGAGCGAATCGGACCATTCGGTAGTGATCGTGAGCGTATCGGACCATTCGGTAGTGATCGTGAGCGTATCGGACCATTCGTGACAGCATCTTTATCTTAAGCCATCGTATGACCGCCGAGGAAGTTTTTCAGTCTTCAGCAGTAACTTAATGAGTGACGAAATCATCTTTGGCATGCCAAAAAAATTGCTAACGGAGACTTTAATTCAGTCGCTCATATGAAGACATGTATAAAACTCAGCACCAGAGTAGCTTTCACACTCATCGTGTGTACATGTAACTTCAAAAATGACATGTTATGATAATCAATAAAGGAAAAAGCCGACAGGTGCATTAATTCTATTATTTCAACTTCAAGAACAAAAGGAACAACTCTTGTAGGCACAAAACTCTTGTAGATAAATCCCTTATTTATTTATTTCGAATTTTTGAAGATATATTTAGATACGTAACTGATTCCCGATTACATTGAAGCTATAACACTTCACATGTCGAAATATTAACTTTAACTGTGTATTAATTGCTAATTTGATTTAACTAAATCAATATCAATATGCCTTTAAAACTATCTATTTCTTTTACCGATATTTTATTGCATTTTATTGTAATGTTTGCTTTTACAACACTACGTCGCCATCGTTTCGCCTTCCCTCAGCATCCGTGTGCCCTTCCTATCTCCATCCTTGTAAAACACATAATTTCGCTGACTTTGTGTTTGGTTCGGGTATTATCGTGTGGCCTTCTTTAGGCGTCGTATTTTCATCGGCTATCACTTCGGTCAAGACGTCGGGTAAGTAAGACCACGTTCGGGACTATTTTCACCCGAAATTGAAAATTCCATATTCGTACGCCCATCGGATATAAAATCGTGACAGTGTGACGCGGGCATAAGACAAATGCAATGCATAACCACCGAGGAGTTGATGAACTTGTTTTTTAGTTAGGAGCATGTGCAAAAGTAGCTTCACTCCACAAGCAAGGGTCAGAGTTCAGCATGCATGTACAAGACGTCCTGCTACCACAATGTGTAATGACTGACAGCGAGCTAGTTTGAACATTTCACACACATTTCACCACATGTACACTTGCGTATCGCAGTAAAACTAACTAATCTCACTTTCATAACAACTGACTTGTTCACGATATATGTTCACATTTCAATGTACTTTTTGTCCCGTTAATGCACTAAGTTGAAAAGCTTTGATTGAATTAGAAATAAATAAACTGAGTACACAAACAAAACCTTAGTCGGAGTCGATCATGGTCCGTTACAATCTATCCGCAACTCTTGCAGGATCAAGCTTATACTAAAGGAGTTTAAATTAGCTGAAGTCCTTTTAAAATATGTTAAGAATTAAACTATCAATTAATCATGCTTTCCCATAGGTTTGAATGTATTTACTTGTATCACGTATACTACATGTAACTATGAACTGTTTACTCGGATAACAAGGCAATCACGTGCTATGGTCAGCTAATTCATTACTGGATGTTAGTTTTTTTTATTTGATAGGGTTTTGAATATGTAAACATTTCATAATATATGTGTGTACTACCAAATGTAGCTAACACGTGCTATATGTGTTATCACGTGGTATCATGTGAGTATTATATGTGCCCGATAATTATATCAGAAAAACCTACGTATTTAATTATATGTGTTCCTGATTCTATAGATGCTGAAGATGCCTTCCTTTGCTTCAGAGAAGAATTCAGAAAAAAATCTGGACATATTGTAATATAGCTACATGATTCAATGGCTATATGTATCTCACACATTTTACTCTGTTTTTGTCTTCCACTCAGCAAAACAAGTATTTGCATGTACAGTAATGCACTATAAACAAACACGAAATCGCTGTATCCCCCGACCACTTTAAATTAAAGAATACCCGGAGAAAAACCACCGACCAGCGGTCTGTACCACTCGGTGTCCCTTCAGATTAAAGCACTGAAAGTACTTAGAGCTGGACATCCAAACATATTAATGATACAGTTTTATTGTCTCTATGTGATATTACAAGTTGTTGTACTTTCCTATTAAACAGGTAAACACAGTCACCCCCTTGGTATTGAAGGACAGTAATTGGAACAGTTTTTTTTTTTTCAATTTTAGAGAGCGAAGCTAATTGGCCATTGCCTTCTGATCTCATACGTTATTATCGCAACAAAGTAGTAAATTTAACAGAGGTGATAGTAGTCCTTCAAGGATTAATTTTCCTGCGAGATATTGCGCAATTTGGATAAATATGAAAAATCATCCACTTAATCAAAACATATCCCGATCAGGAAATACCAAGTAAATTTATTCTTAAAGGTTTCTTCTCATACGACTAGTTTTTTTTCATTAACCAATTCAGTTTAAAATGGATGCTGGAAATGTAAAGGAATTTGTTTTCATACGATTCTTCAAGTCGTTGTATATGTTTTGCATGTATCTATATAATAGAAACTGCATTTATATTTATGTAAACAATTTCTCTCTCAAAGTCAAATATCGTGGCTACGTCAGGTTCATAAAAAGTATCTGTCCATTTTATTTTCAATCAATTTATCGCTAAATTTCGAACAAACACTTCATAACTCCATTTTTATAATTGTAATATATCATTTATATAATTATATAGTAATTTAAGTTGCAATATTTCATATGCAGGATAATTTGCAACTTAAATAAAATATTTGATTGATTGATTCATCCATGTGGAAAGCAGTTAATGCATTCATAATTGAATTTATTTTAAACTATCAGATTTTAATACAAGACTGTATGTAACTGCAAAACAAGAAATCGGAAAACTTGAGATAACGTAAGACTTAGGGGAAAATATACATTATATCGATTTATATTGTAGGAAACAAAAAATATTAATAAAAGAATAGTTTGTTTACTAGACTTTGTTTTAAGAAATACAACTTTCCGTATTTTCCAGAAGTAAGCTTATGAATTCTGCTTCAGTACATCAGATGACAATTACTAGGAATGCGATTGGATAATAGTCATGATCTATTTTGCGACAGTTCTCTGTCCTTGACTACGGGAGACTATACCTGACTACGGGAACTATACCAAATTATTACACATAAACTAATATAGACATTAATGTTTTGATGAAGGTGATTATGGGTTTCCTTTCCAATGATAGCTATCTCTAAAGTACAATATACATGATCGTAATAAGTATCAGAAATATAGTCCTACATTGTTATGCATATGAGAAAGTAGTTTTTTTTATCTTTTTATGTAACAAATTAAATCTTTTAAAACAAACAAACAAACAAATAGGTCCGTGCATATACTGCATGCATTTCATTTAATTGATCATTAATATTTCAATCAATTGGATCTGACATACAAGCCGCTATTTAAAGATGCTCCACCGCCGATAGAGCATAAATGATACCAATCATTTGAACAATAATTGTTGTTTAATCTTGTATATATATGTGTTTAATTTACACAAAAAATAATTTAGAATAATTTATTTTGCTTTCGATGCATGCGCAATCAGTACTGTATTCTATATAGGACATAGTGCTACGAAATTGTTTCGGGATGGAATTAATTATTTTTAACATTTTTATCTTCGAGTAAAATTAGAAGCTCAAACTTTTCAATGGTGGTTATGGTATAAAGTAAGTAACTTTTGTAACTGAAGTTTTTTCAGTTTTTGTAACTGAAGTTTTTTCAGTTTTGCCTGGTTTTGGGCATTCAGTGCAACATCCGATTGCAGAGTCATTGTCACTGTGTATCTTTAGACAACGACCAATTTACGACAGTCGTGAACTGTCGTAAACTCTAAATGTCGTAATTTTGTGTGACTACAATTTGTTATGTCATCATTTTAGAATTTTAATTAGACTGCAACATGAACGGCGTGCGTGCGACTGAGGACGCCATTTCTTTGGGTGTATCTCTGAACGCCAACATTTTGGATTTACCTGTAGGGTAGTTTGTTGTGACAGTGTTTATAGTCTTTTTCCTAAAAGCAGTCCCAATGCCAACAGGTAAATCTACCTGTAAGAGTTACCTGTGTTGATACTTATCTAAATGTATATCGATTGATATTTCTTTCAATAATTGTTCATATTTAATATCAGATACATATATACATAATATATGTTTCTGTTAATATCTATGAAAATATAACAATAGAATCTATGAATGAAATGAAATTAAATTCACAATGATTTGATTTCAAGAATTTTAAAGATTTCCTTGATATATCAAAAATCTCTGGTATAAATCTCATTAGATTCTTTGAAACTTATTTCATATGAAAGAAACTTAATTTCCCATTCAGTAAAATCAAAAAGGAATTATCCTTTTTCAACTTAGTGTAACACCCATTCGATTAAAACTTTGAAATAATATAAGCATTTTGCCTGTCGAAACGTGATATATTTCAACGAGGTCTTCCATATATGTCTGTTAAGTGACCTTATATACATGTATACATCAATTATATGTACATGTAACATCTGCGTTAATTACCTACAACAGAGTAAGTGAATTTATGTCAAATATGATTTCCAAATTTTAAAAATGTTTTAAGGGATACTTGACTGACCTTTTTTTTCAGTTAACAGAACATACAATATATTTTGAAAGTTGCATTAGGATGCATCATTTATCATAATTGTATAATTTTCCTGCTTTCTTATCCTAAGATGGTATTTCTAGATCAGCGTGATGTTACATTATAATGTAAATGATGTATGTCATTATAACAAAAGAGCACCCAATAATTAAACCGTTGTCCGTTAACAGCCAGTAAAATGATATATTTTTTTGCATGTTAGAAATAACATATACATTTTTTTCCTATGGTTGATTTTCGGTCAAACATTGTTACTAGATACAAATTGGTATATGTACTATAATCTTTAAACAGAAAAAAAATAAGAAAACTGTTAATTTGGTATTCACAACAATAAAAGTTTGCAACATTTTGAGAATTACAAGACCTACAACATATGGACTTGAAATAATTTTGCCAGTATTGCAACATTAACATTTATAATGTGTATTAAAATGAATATGGTTAAGACCCTAAGTAACAGTCTTCAATCTCATTTTATTTGGTATTTTTACATTATTAAGTGACTTCTAAAATATTTTATATTTTATATACATATAAAGCATTAAAAACCAATGATATATTATTACCAATGTTTATAAAACATCATATAAGTGTGTTTGTGTCGGCTTTAATAGATTACCAACTGAAACTATAATAAACAGGTCAAAATCTCCGACAAAATTAATTAAAACTTTTCTATTGTTTTTCTCCACTCATTTTCTAACCAAATACTTAAAGGTGTACGTCTATGCGCTAAAAGAAATCATGCGCAACTATGCACGGTCACAAGAAATGAAAGTTGGCTAAGAATGTAGCTCTGGAGAACTCCTATGTCAATACATTGATCACGAAACCTGTTTGTAAAAAAATATTTCACCTGGAACTCAAAATGCACTGTTCTTAATAATCCACATGTAGCTCCATATTAATTCTTAGAATTTGCAATGTTTATAATTTTATGTATATAAAAGCACTGATTATCTTTAATTAATAATTTACATTGTATATTATACGGAATTTATTGAAGGAATTATTTTCCAAAACCCACCAATGTTACTTATGATACTGATTGAAATACAGGTAAATCTCAGGTGACTTTACAGGTGTAAATATAAAGACAGCTTATATGAAACAGTATATAATTGCCTTCCTATTGTTTCCTAAAACAACACCTACCTATTGTTGATAAATATGTTGGCGTTCAGAGAACACCCCATTTCTTTTGGTCTGGAAAGTCACGTGATCGTCTACTGATTAAAAATGGCGCGATATGCATATTCAAACACTATGGATATCGAATTTTTAATTATTGATTTTATTTAAACTCGGGAATTGTTTGGTGTGTATTTAGGGAACGGTTATAACTTTTTGTAGTATATGCAACCTAATTTTGTTTATTTAAGGACTTTTAATATAGGGATCATGCGGCTATAAGGAGGAATCAGTCTTAGAGTGCATGGAAATCTGAATATTTATCAGAAACAAACCAATGAAAGTCTGAGTAACTGAATCATTATAATATGCCAGCAATGTATTCAAACTCTCTCGCTGTCCACCATTAGACATTGTGTTGGGCCATAGTGTATGCCGAACCCTGCCCTGCGCCAGTGAACTTAAGAAGTCTAGTGTGTTTACATTATTAGGTGCATTATCTTATTTTTTATCAACACTTCGGTGGCTATATATTGTATATTTGTATTGGTTTAACTGGTGTAAGGTTCGGAATGGCTTTATTGTACATATTTAATCGTATAGATATATGATTAGGAAATTCAACAGTATCAATTGAAAGAATGAACAATATCGAATAATTTGACAATAGTTTTGTTTCATTTTTTCCCTAAAGAATGCAGAAATCTACTTTGATGTCATATTTTGCTTCGTGGTTATGTAACAGAATTAGCCCCACTGAATGGTCCATTTAATGTAAATGAGAACTTAATCGATGTAACAAAGTGATTCTGCCAGTCTATACTTACCATTGTGTAGGTCCGTGTATGGAGTTATGGCCCCTGTTTATGTATTATAATTGTTAACAACTTACCTGTTTATACACTTCTGATGTTTACTCACTCAGTCACGTGATGATAACACCCATTGTTTTTTTCTAATAATACCCATTTATCATAATGTTGGTTTCTCTGTAACCTGGTGGTGATAGTACGCGCTTTATCATCCAGGAAGAGAAACAGCTGTATTTATTATCGATCTCCGTTGATTGGTTATTATATCGATCTCCGTTGATTGGTTATTATCGGTCTCCGCTGATTAGTCGTTATTGATCACTGTTTTAAACACAGATTCACTTCCTCCTGTTGTGACGTCAGAGTGAAAACACATACATAATAATTACACTTGTAACTTCCGGTGGTGTCACTTAATTACACCAGTAACTTCCGCTGGTGTCACTTAATTACACCAGAAACTTCCGGTGGACTGCTTACACTCCTAGAGCTCTCTCGTGCTATGACAACGTTAGGTATTCTCGTACACTTATTAAGAATGGGAAATCTGTTCAAAAGGTCAAGGGTCATGACCATGATCGGGTGCACTGCATCTGTAACATCATGAGTTCATTAATGCGACACGCTTTCTCACGATGTACGTATATCGCTATCTACTCGGGTAAACAGCGTTATCAATATCTGATAAATATATACCCGAGTATCTGTACTTTATTCTTATACTGATCTGTCACATGTCTAAAGTGGAACGTGTCGAAAAGGCGCCGCTCTGTACTAGTAAAATACTAGATTACCAACAGTTTTAGGCTATAACGTTCTTCCATTTAGTAAGCAGGGGCGTAGGAAGCGGGGGGGGGGGGCAACTGCCCCCCCCCCGTTCCCCGGGGGGGGGGGGGGGGCAAACATGTCTTTTTGCCCCCCCCCCCATTTTCGCCGACTGAAATTTTCTAAAAATGTTAATTTGAAAGAAAAAAGGGTCCTCCTGCGCGGCGTGTTTCCTAAAACGTTCACGCACATAATGTCAAACCTTAAATAGGCCTAGTCAAAATTCAATACACAGGATTTTCTGTACTACCTAAAAAATTATCTTAAAAGATCAATTTGTTCATGTCTTAGCGAGACAATATTAATTCATTTTTTATGTTACACAACCATGTGCCGATGGTGTGAAGCCGGTGTATTCAGATCGAGTAGGGTTGCATAATGTTTTGACGACACAATTATCATTTCTAAATGCAAGCAGCTTTAAATAGAAAAATTACCATGTTAAGAACGCTTTATAATCATTAAAATACATCGTAAAACTCATCTCAGCCATTCTAAACCGTAATTTTTTTTCCGGGGTAGACACCCGGACCCCCCAAACACCAAAATCTCGCGCTTTCGGGCGCTCGCAAATTCATCAAAACTCATTTAAGCTATTCTAAATCGTAATATTTTTCCTAGAGGAGGCCCCGGACCCCCCAAACACCAAAATCCGGCGCTTTCGGGCGCTCGCAAAATCATCAAAATACATTGTAAAACTCATCTCAGCCATTCTAAATTACTATATTTTTTCCGGGGGTCACCCTCAGACACCTAAAACACTAAAATCTCGCGCCTTCGGCGCTCACACGCTAATCTGGCCAATTTGCGTATTCGTTAATATCCTTTTATAGCGACCCCACTGTCTATAAATGTGTACAAGGATTAAATTTACTGATATATGAAAAATGTACATAAAACATATATGGTTGGGAGTTGAATTAATCTCATCCTGTAGGTGCGGGCGGCGGGGGGGGGGGGTGTTACAAAATATTGAGGACCTTTGCCCCCCCCCCCCCCCCCCCCCCCCCCCCCATTACGTTTCATCTTCCTACGCCACTGGTAAGTCAAATAATCACACAACAAACTCTCCGACATACATGAGTACAGGAAATGACATGTGATAATGGTTTTAGGCCTCTGGAGCCTTTTGCTGGCTTTGCCCGGGGATGTTAGAGTGATCTCCCTTAGTGCACCATATGTGCTTTTGGCGCCACCGCTGTTGGCTCGCAGCAAGGATGCTCCTTGCTAAACAAATAATTAAAGCAAGGTTTAGTTTGAATGTCTATGGACTATGGAGCTGCGAAAGAGAACTGAGATAACGATCTCAAGGAAGATTGGCGAACCAAAATCTGTTTTCAATCATGAGTTTTGTTGTATGAATAATATAAAGGAATAAGTTTATTCTGCTAAAAAGCATTGACGACATAATGACGTCATCACTTTTAGGACCTTGATATGTCAAGAGGACATTATACAGGTAATGTTCCATACTTTTATGACATGACGGTTTGGGTTCTCTTATACCTCTCAACAAATCCAATCATTTCTGTGTGACTATCACCAGACAGAAAGTAAATACCAACACCAACATCATTGTCCAATCCATCAATTAGGCACTAGAAAATTAGATCTTCGATATCAATGTTCTTAAGTTTATCAAATGTCAGGGATAACGTTGTTTTGATAACATTTTGCAAAAATGTGTGTTTTAACACAAATGTTGTTAAAATTACAACAAAAAAATATGATTGCAGGCTTTTTGCAAATAAAATCTTGCTTTACGTTCTGTATTAAACAAATTATTAAACTTTGAAAGTGTAACATAATTTATGGGACACCCGGTACTTACAATCTAACGGCGGCCTGTATGGCTTTCAATCACAAGTTAAATCTATTTTAATGCTATTATTGCATTCCTATTCATAATTACGAAATATCTTTGTATTATTTTTACAATTTTGTTCGAAATTCTTTTGATGAAATAGACAGAATGTGCGACATCTGATGAACATTGGGTCCTTAGATTTACATCTATAGATTATCGGTATATCATGGTGGTCTTTGTAGGATTGAAGTAGGGCGACGTTGGTCTGTGATTGGTCGGGGCGACGCTGACCTGTGATTGGTCAGGGCAACGTTGGTCTGTGATTGGTCGGGGCGACGTTGGTCTGTGATTGGTCGGGGCGACGTTGGTCTGTGATTGGTCGGGGTGACGTTGGTCTGTGACTGGTCGGGGTGACGTTGGTCCTAGACAGGACGGGGCGACGTTGGTCTGTGATTGGTCGGGGCGACGTTGGTCTGTGATTGGTCGGGGCGGCGTTGGTCTGTGATTGGTCGGGGTGACGTTGGTCTGTGACTGGTCGGGTGACGTTGGTCCTAGACAGGACGGGGTGACTTTGGTCTGTGATTGGACAGGGCGACGTTGGTCTGTGATTGGTCAGGGCGACGTTGGTCTGTGATTGGTCGGGGCGACGTTGGTCTGTGATTGGTCGGGGCGACGTTGGTCTGTGATTGGTCGGGGCGACGTTGGTCTGTGATTGGTCAGGGTGACGTTTGTCTTAGACAGGACGGGGCGACGTTGGTCTGTGATTGTTCGTTGCGACGTTGGCCTGTGATTGGTCGGGCGACGTTGGCCTGTGATTGGTCGGGGCGACGTTGGCCTGTGATTGGTCGGGGCGACGTTGGTCTGTGATTGGTCGGGGCGACGTTGGCCATTGATTGGTCGAGGTGTCGTTGGTCTTTGATTGGTCGGGGTGACGTTGGTCTGTGATTGGTCGGGCGACGTTGGTCTGTGATTGGTCAGGGCGACGTTGGCCTGTATTGGTCAGCGACGTTGGCCTGTGATTGGTCGGGGCGACCTTGGCCAGTGATTAGTTGGAGCGACGTTGGTCTGTGATTGGTCGGGGCGACGTTGGTCTGTGACATTGGTCGGGATGACATTGGTCTCTAATTGGTCGGGGCGACCTTGGCCTGTGATTGGTCGGGGCGACGTTGGTCTGTGATTGGTCGGGATGATGTTGGCCTGTGACTGGTCGGGTGACGTTGGTCCTTGCGGGTCGGGCGGGACGTTGGCTGTATTGTGGGCGACGTTGGTCTGTGATTGGTCGGGGCGACGTTGGTCTGTGATTGGTCGGGGCGACGTTGGCCTGTGATTGGTCAGGGCGACGTTGGCCTGTGATTGGTCGGGGCGACGTTGGCCTGTGATTGGTCGGGGCGACGTTGGTCTGTGACATTGGTCGGGATGACATTGGTCTCTGATTGGTCGGGGCGACGTTGGCCTGTGATTGGTCGGGGCGACGTTGGCCTGTGATTGGTCGGGGCGACGTTGGCCTGTGATTGGTCGGGGCGACGTTGGCCTGTGATTGGTCGGGGCGACGTTGGTCTGTGATTGGTCGGGGCGACGTTGGCCTGTGATTGGTCGGGACGACGTTGGCCTGTGATTGGTCGGGGCGACGTTGGCCAGTGATTAGTTGGAGCGACATTGGTCTGTGATTGGTCGGGGCGACGTTGGTCTGTTTGGTCTGTGATTGGTCGGGGTGACGTTGGTCTGTGATTGGTCGGGGCGACGTTGGCCTGTGATTGGTCGGGGCGACGTTGGCCTGTGATTGGTCAGGGAGACGTTGACCTGTGATTGGTCGGGATGACGTTGGCCTGTGATTGGTCGGGGCGACGTTGGCCTGTGATTGGTCGGGGCGACGTTGGCCTGTGATTGGTCGGGGCGACGTTGGCCTGTGATTGGTCGGGGCGACGTTGGCCTGTGATTGGTCGGGGCGACGTTGGTCTGTGATTGGTCGGGGCGACGTTGGCCTGTGATTGGTCGGGGCGACGTTGGCCTGTGATTGGTCGGGGCGACGTTGGCCTGTGATTGGTCGGGGCGACGTTGGCCTGTGATTGGTCGGGGTGACGTTGGCCTGTGATTGGTCGGGGCGACGTTGGTCTGTGATTGGTCGGGGCGACGTTGGCCTGTGATTGGTCGGGGCGACGTTGGCCTGTGATTGGTCGGGGCGACGTTGGCCTGTGATTGGTCGGGGTGACGTTGGCCTGTGATTGGTCGGGGTGACGTTGGCCTGTGATTGGTCGGGGCGACGTTGGCCTGTGATTGGTCGGGGCGACGTTGACCTGTGATTGGTCGGGGTGACGTTGGCCTGTGATTGGTCGGGGCGACGTTGGCCTGTGATTGGTTGGGGTGAAATTGGGTCGACGTTGGCCTGTGATTGGTCGGGGCGACGTTGACCTGTGATTGGTCGGGGCGACGTTGGCCTGTGATTGGTCGGGGCGACGTTGGCCTGTGATTGGTCGGGGCGACGTTGGTCTGTGATTGGTCGGGGCGACGTTGGCCTGTGATTGGTCGGGGTGACGTTGGCCTGTGATTGGTCGGGGCGACGTTGGCCTGTGATTGGTCGGGGCGACGTTGGCCTGTGATTGGTCGGGGCGACGTTGGCCTGTGATTGGTCGGGGCGACGTTGGCCTGTGATTGGTCGGGGCGACGTTGGCCTGTGATTGGTCGGGGCGACGTTGGCCTGTGATTGGTCGGGGCGACGTTGGCCTGTGATTGGTCGGGGCGACGTTGACCTGTGATTGGTCGGGGCGACGTTGGCCTGTGATTGGTCGGGGCGACGTTGGCCTGTGATTGGTCGGGGCGACGTTGGCCTGTGATTGGTCGGGGCGACGTTGGCCTGTGATTGGTCGGGGCGACGTTGGCCTGTGATTGGTCGGGCGACGTTGGCCTGTGATTGGTCGGGGCGACGTTGGCCTGTGATTGGTCGGGGCGACGTTGGCCTGTGATTGGTCGGGGCGACGTTGACCTGTGATTGGTCGGGGGTGACGTTGGCCTGTGATTGGTTCGGGGCGACGTTGGCCTGTGATTGGTCGTGGTGACGTTGGCCTGTGATTGGTCGGGACGACATTGGCCTGTGATTGGTCGGGGCGACGTTGGCCTGTGATTGGTCGAGCGACATTGGCCTGTGATTGGTCGGGGTGACGTTGGCCTGTGATTGGTCGGGGCGACGTTGGCCTGTGATTGGTCGGGGCGACGTTGGCCTGTGATTGGTCGGGGTGACGTTGGCCTGTGATTGGTCGGGGCGACGTTGGCCTGTGATTGGTTGGGGCGACGTTGGCCTGTGATTGGTCGGGGTGACGTTGGCCTGTGATTGGTCGGGGCGACGTTGGCCTGTGATTGGTCGGGGCGACGTTGGCCTGTGATTGGTCGGGGCGACGTTGGCCTGTGATTGGTCGGGGCGACGTTGGCCTGTGATTGGTCGGGATGACGTTGGTCTGTGATTGGTCGGGGCGACGTTGGCCTGTGATTGGTCGGGGCGACGTTGGCCTGTGATTGGTCGGGGCGACGTTGGCCTGTGATTGGTCGGGGCGACGTTGGCCTGTGATTGGTCGGGGCGACGTTGGCCTGTGATTGGTCGGGTCGACGTTGGCCTGTGATTGGTCGGGGCGACGTTGGCCTGTGATTGGTCGGGGCGACGTTGGCCTGTGATTGGTCGGGGCGACGTTGGTCCTGTGATTGGTCGGGGACGTTGGCCTGTGATTGGTCGGGGCGACGTTGGTCTGTGATTGGTCGGGGCGACGTTGGTCTGTGATTGTTTCAGGGCGACGTTGGCCTGTGATTGGTCGGGGCGACGTTGGCCTGTGATTGGTCGGGGCGACGTTGGTCTGTGATTGGTCGGGGCGACGTTGGTCTGTGATTGGTCGGGGCGACGTTGGTCTGTGATTGGTCGGGATGACATTGGTCTCTGATTGGTCGGGGCGACGTTGGCCTGTGATTGGTCGGGGCGACGTTGGCCTGTGATTGGTCGGGGCGACGTTGGCCTGTGATTGGTCGGGGTGACGTTGGTCTGTGATTGGTCGGGGCGACGTTGACCTGTGATTGATCGGGGCGACGTTGGCCTGTGATTGGTCGGGGCGACGTTGGCCTGTGATTGGTCGGGGCGACGTTGGCCTGTGATTGGTCGGGGCGACGTTGGCCTGTGATTGGTCGGGGCGACGTTGGCCTGTGATTGGTCGGGGCGACGTTGGCCTGTGATTGGTCGGGGCGACGTTGGCCTGTGATTGGTCGGGGTGACCGTTGGTCTGTGATTGGTCGGGGCGACGTTGGCCTGTGATTGGTCGGGGCGACGTTGGCCTGTGATTGGTCGGGGCGACGTTGGCCTGTGATTGGTCGGGGTGACGTTGGCCTGTGATTGGTCGGGGCGACGTTGGCCTGTGATTGGTCGGGATGACGTTGGCCTGTGATTGGTCGGGGCGACGTTGGCATGTGATTGGTCGGGGCGACCTTGGCCTGTGATTGGTCGGGGCGACGTTGGTCTGTGATTGGTCGGGATGACGTTGGCCTTGTGATTGACTGTCGGTCGGGTGACGTTGGCCTGTGATTGGTCGGGTGACGTTGGCCTGTGATTGGTTGGGGTGAAAGGCCTGTGATTGGTCGGGGCGACGTTGGCCTGTGATTGGTTGGGGCGACGTTGGTCTGTGATTGGTCGGGCGACGTTGGCCTGTGATTGGTCGGGGTGACGTTGGCCTGTGATTGGTCGGGGCGACGTTGGCCTGTGATTGGTTGGGAGTTGGTCTGTGATTGGTCGGGGTGACGTTGGCCTGTGATTGGTCGGGGCGACGTTGGCCTGTGATTGGTCGGGGCGACGTTGGCCTGTGATTAATTGGGGCGACGTTCGCCTGTGATTGGTCAGGGCGACGTTGGCCTGTGATTGGTTGGGGCGACGTTGCACTGTGATTGGTGGGGGCGACGTTGGCCTGTGATTGGTCGGGGCGACGTTGGCCTGTGATTGGTCAGGGCGACCTTGGCCTGTGATTGGTCGGGGCGACGTTGGTCTGTGATTGTCGGGATCGATGGTTGACCTGTGATTGGTTGGGGTGAAAGTTGGCCTGTGATTGGTCGGGGCGACGTTGGCCTGTGATTGGTCGGGGCGACGTTGGCCTGTGATTGGTCGGGCGACGTTGACCTGTGATTGGTGGGGCGACGTTGGCCTGTGATTGGTCGGGGTGACGTTGGCCTGTGATTGGTTGGGGCGACGTTGGCCTGTGATTGGTCGGGGCGACGTTGGCCTGTGATTGGTCGGGGCGACGTTGGCCTGTGATTGGTCGGGGCGACGTTGGCCTGTGATTGGTCGGGGCGACGTTGGCCTGTGATTGGTCGGGGGCGACGTTGACCTGTGATTGGTCGGGGCGACGTTGGTCTGTGATTGGTCGGGTGCGACGTTGGTGTGATTGGTCGGGGTGACGTTGGTCTGTGATTGGTCGGGGTGACGTTGGTCTGTGATTGGTCGGGGTGACGTTGGTCTGTGATTGGTCGGGGCGACGTTGACCTGTGATTGGTCGGGGCGACGTTGACCTGTGATTGGTCGGGGCGACGTTGGTCTGTGATTGGTCGGGCGACGTTGGTCTGTGATTGGTCGGGATGACGTTGGCCTGTGATTGGTCGGGGCGACGTTGGCCTGTGATTGGTCGGGGCGACGTTGGTCTGTGATTGTTCGGGGCGACGTTGGCCTGTGATTGGTCGGGCGACGTTGGCTGTGATTGGTCGGGGCGACGTTGGCCTGTGATTGGTCGGGGCGGACGACTGGCCTGTGATTGGTCGGGGCGACGTTGGCCTGTGATTGGTCGGGGCGACGTTGGCCTGTGATTGGTCGGGGCGACGTTGGCCTGTGATTGGTCAGGGTGACGTTGGCCTGTGATTGGTCGGGGCGACGTTGGCCTGTGATTGGTCGGGGCGACGTTGGTCTGTGATTGGTCGGGGGCGACGTTGGCCTGTGATTGGTCAGGGTACGACGTTGGCCTGTGATTGGTCGGGGCGACGTTGGCCTGTGATTGGTCGGGGCGACGTTGGCCTGTGATTGGTCGGGGTGACGTTGAGCCTGTGATTGGTCGGGGCGACGTTGGTCCTGTGATTGGTCGGGGCGACGTTGGTCTGTGATTGGTCGGGGCGACGTTGGCCTGTGATTGGTCAGGGCGACGTTGGCCTGTGATTGGTCGGGGTGACGTTGGCCTGTGATTGGTCGGGTGACGTTGGCCTGTGATTGGTCGAACGACATTGGCCTGTGATTGGTCGGGGTGACGTTGGCCTGTGATTGGTCGAGCGACATTGGCCTGTGATTGGTCGGGGCGACGTTGACCTGTGATTGGTCGGGGCGACGTTTGGCCTGTGATTGGTCGGGGCGACGTTGGTCTGTGATTGGTCGGGGCGACGTTGGCCTGTGATTGGTCGGGCGACGTTGGCCTGTGATTGGTCGGGGCGACGTTGGCCTGTGATTGGTCGGGGCGACGTTGGCCTGTGATTGGTCGGGGCGACGTTGGCCTGTGATTGGTCGGGGCGACGTTGGCCTGTGATTGGTCGGGGTGACGTTGACCTGTGATTGGTCGGGGTGACGTTGGCCTGTGATTGGTCGGGGCGACGTTGGCCTGTGATTGGTCGGGGCGACGTTGGCCTTGATTGGCCTGACGTGATTGGTCGAAGCGGTTGGCCTGTGATTGGTCGGGCGACGTTGGCCTGTGATTGGTCGGGGCGACGTTGGCTGTGATTGGTCAGGGAGACGTTGACCTGTGATTGGTCGGGATGACGTTGGCCTGTGATTGGTCGGGGCGACGTTGGCCTGTGATTGGTCAGGGCGACGTTGACCTGTGATTGGTCGGGTTGACGTTGGCTGTGATTGGTCGGGGCGACGTTGGCTGTGATTGATCGGGGCGACGTTGGCCTGTGATTGGTCGGGGTGAAGTTGGCCTGTATTTGGTCAGGGGCGATGTTGACCTGTGATTGGTCAGAGCGACGTTGACATTGGTGGGGCGACGTTGGTCTGTGATTGGTCGGGGGACGTTGGTCTGTGATTGGTCGGGGCGACGTTGGTCTGTGATTGGTCGGGGCGACGTTGGCCTGTGATTGGTCGGGCGACGTTGGCCTGTGATTGGTCGGGGACCTTGGCCTGTGATTGGTCGGGATGACGTTGGCCTGTGATTGGTCGGGGGTGACGTTGGCATGTGATTGGTCGGTATGACGTTGGTCTGTGATTGGTCGGGGCGACGTTGACCTGTGATTTTTCGGGCGACGTTGACCTGTGATTGATCGGGGCGACGTTGGCCTGTGATTGGTTGCGGAGACGTTGGCCTGTGATTGGTCAGGGCGACGTTGGCCTGTGATTGGTCGGATGACATTGGCCTGTGATTGGTCGTTGTGACGTTAACCTGTGATTGATGGGGGCGACGTTGGTCTGTGATTGGTCACGGCGACGTTGGCCTGTGATTGATCGGGACGACGTAGACTTGCCTGTGATTGGTCGGGGCGATGTTGGCCTTTGATTGGTCAGGGCGACGTTGGCCTGTGATTGGTTGGGGTGACGTTGGCCTGTGATTGGTCGGGGCGATGTTGGCCTGTGATTGATCGGGGCGACGTTGACCTGTGATTTGTCAGGGCGACGTTGGCCTGTGATTGGTCGGCGTGACGTTGACCTGTGATTTGTCAGGGCGACGTTGGCCTGTGATTGGTCGGGATGACGTTGACCTGTGATTGGTCAGGGCGACGTTGGCCTGTGATTGGTCGGGGTGACGTTGACCTGTGACTTTCGTGTAGGTCATTGTAGATGAAACAAGTATAGGGCAGGTATTTCCCTTATATCAATAGCTACTAATTTTATATTGAACTATTATTTCCCCGGGGTTATGCACGTTATATCGCCTTGTATCATTCCTGCCGTAACACTCTATAGGTATATATATTGACTAGTAATAAGCTCTGTGATATAATACGTGTTGTTGCTCTCTGATTCTCACATCTTCTCGGTGTTTATCCCATTTATAGATTTGTTAGTAATTAGTTATATTTCATTTGTATAGTTTTGTTGTGTGTGTATATTTCGATAGACTTTTTATCATTTGTATTATTTTATTTGTATATTTCGATAGATTTTTTATCATTTGTATTATTTTGTTTGTCTATTTCTATAGACTTGTAATCATTTGTATTATTTTGTTTGTATATTTCTATAGACTTGTTATCATTTTTATTATTTTGTGTGTATATTTCTATAGACTTTTTATCATTTATATTATTTTGTGTGTATATTTATATAGACATTTTATCATTTATATTATTTTGTTTGTATGTTTCTGTGACTTTTTATCATTTGTGTATTACTTTGTGTGTATATTTTTATAGATTTTTTATCATTTGTATTATTTTGTTTGTCTATTTCTATAGACTTGTAATCATTTGTATAATTTCGTTTGTATATTTTTATAGACATTTTATCATTTATATTATTTTGTGTGTATATTTCTATAGACTTTTTATCATTTGTATTATTAGCTAACCTGGTCCGAAGGACCGAGGTGAGCTTATGGGATACCGCAGCGTCCGGCGTCTGGCGTCCGTCGTCCGTCGTTCGTCCGTCCGTCCGTCAACAATCGACTTCTTCTCCATAACCGCTGGTCAGATTTTAACAAAAATTGACTGGTAGCATCCTTATGGGCTACTAACTGAAAATTGTACAAATGATGGGGCTGACTCCCAGAGGCCTGAGGGGCGGGGCCAAAAGGGGTCAATTTGGCTATTTCTATATAAACGACTTCTTCTCTGAAACCAAGCATGGGATAGCACCCATAATGCAATGGTAGCATCGTTATAGGGTGGGGATTCAAAATTGTACAAATGATGATCGGGGGGGACCCCAGGGCGTGGGGCGGACCCCATGGTTATATGGTTATTTCCATATAAACGACTTCTTCTCTGAAACTAAGCATGAGGTAGCACCCATAATGCAATGGTAAAATCGTTATAAGTTGGGATTCAAAATTGTACAAATGATAGGGCTGATCGCCGGGGGGGCCTGAGGGGCGTGGTCAAAAGGCGTCAATTTGGTTATTTCCATATAAACGACTTCTTCTCTGAAACTAAGCATGAGGTAGCACCCATAATGCAATGGTAATATCGTTATAAGGTGGGGATTCAAAATTGTACAAATGATAGGGCTGATCGCCGGGGGGCATGATGGGCGGGGTCAAAAGGGGTCATTTTGGCTATTTACATATAAACGACTTCTTCTCTGAAACCAAGCATGGGATAGCACCCATAATGCAATGGTAGCATCCTTATAGGGTGGGTATTCAAAATTGTACAAATGATAGGGCTGACCCCCCAGGGGCCTGAGGGGCGGGGCCAAAAGGGGTCAATTTGATTATTTCCATATAAACAACTTCTTCTCTAAAACCAAGCATGGGATAACAACCATAATGCAATGGTAATATCGTTATAGGCTTCTAACTGAAATTGTACAAATGATTGGGCTGACCCCCCGGGGGCCTGAGGGGCGGAATCAAAAGGGATCAATTTGGCTATTTTCATATAAAGGACTTCTGCTCTGAAACTAAACAAGATATAGCACTCATATTAACGCGCCCCATATTGAGAATATATTCTTTGAGAAATTGCTCCATACAAGCATGGTTAACATAAAAACGAAATCCAATCCCTATATTTACACTCACACGACTTTTTATTTATGTTTTATGCAATAAAATCGTCATTTTAAAGTGACGTAATTATTCAATAAAAGTCGGTCAAAAGTGGGAGGAGCTTACTCAATTGAACAGCGAATGATGAAAGTTTAAATAGGTATTCAATTTTACTAAAAGTTCATATAGAGCGTAATAACATAAAGTATTTGCACTCGGCCACATGTGTGAACTCAGTGACCGTTATTGTGTAGCGAGGCGAAGCTGACGCACGCTTACACAATGGAGTTTTCTGAAGTTGTCAAAACACCAGTGTTCAATGTTTGAGATTGTCGTCTGACTTGACGATATTACATCCTTCGGAGCCATGTGATTATAAAATCTACGCTTAGATCCATCGCCATCTATAGATGGAACAACTTCACTTGTGACAAGTTGTGTTCGATGGATACAATGTAATTTGTGGTGACGCGTAACTGTCAACACGTGGATTACTAGCGGTGCATGTTTTATAATACACATGATTAAATTCTCAAAGAACAAAGACAAGAGAATATGTTTATAACTGACCTAGCTCTGTCAACCCCAGTCAACCCCAAAGACCCGATCGTAGGACACAGACACAGAGGTAACGTTAACATTTGACATCCATCATTTTTAACAAAAATGAAAGCACTGCACGTCGCCCCGGTCGGGATATTTTTTCCCGTTTTTTATACAATTGTTAATTTTAAATATGTTTGTATCATATATAAATATAAAACATATATATATTGTTTACATTTTTCCAAAATTCTATGAAAAAACAACAATATACACGTATTGTGTAATGTTGCGTCAAAATTTAAACAAAAAAGTAGCCCCTGTACGTTGCATAGAACAATTCATACGCCAGTTCAAAGTTCAATGTTACCATGAAGTTATGGTAAACAAAATCGGCTAGTACTTACGTATAGTGATCAAGCCTAGCAAGTGTAAATATAATGCAATGGTTACATCCTTATAGGGTTGGGATTCAAAATTTTACAAATGATAGGGCTGACCCCCCCCCCCCCCCCCCCCGGAGGGGGCCTGAAGGGTGGGGTCAAAAGGGTCAATTTAGTTATTTCCATATAAACGACTTCTTCTTTGCAACTAAGCATTGAAGAGCACTCATAATGCAATTCTAGCATCCTTATAGGGTTAGGATTTGAAATTGTACAAATGATAGGGCTGACCCCTGGAGCCGTAGACGCAGGGTCAAAACGGTCAATTAGGCTACTTTTTCTTTTTTGTTTCATATAAATTACTTTCTCTCTGAACCTATGTATTGGATTGCATATTTGTATGGTATCAATAGCATCATTGTATGGTTGTGATTCAAAATTAAACTTTTGGAGTCAATTTTGCTAAGTTTTCTAATTGTCAGAGTCTTTGTGATAATTACTAGAAAAAATAGGTGAACGATAAAGGCCCTCTGGGCCACTTGTTTTGTTTGTATATTTTTATAGGCTTTTTATCATTTGTATATTTTTATAGGCTTTTTATCCTTTGTATTATTTTCTTTGTTTATTTCTATAGACTTTTTATCATTTGTATTATTTTGTTTGTATATTTCTATGGACTTTTATCATTTGTATTATTTTGTTTGTATATTTCTATAGACTTATTATCATTTGTATTATTTTGTTTGTATATTTCTATAGACTTTTTATCATTTGTATTATTTTTTTGTGTATTTTTATAGACTTTTTATCATTTTTTTTCTATAAACTTTCTATAATTTGTATCATTTTGTTTGTATATTTCTATAGACTTTTTATCATTTGTATATTTTTATAGGCTTTTTATCCTTTGTATTATTTTGTTTGTTTATTTCTATAGACTTATTATCATTTGTATTATTTTGTTTGTATATTTCTATGGACATTTTATCATTTGTATTATTTTGTTTGTATATTTCTATAGACTTATTATCATTTGTATTATTTTGTTTGTATATTTCTATAGACTTTTTATCATTTGTATTATTTTGTTTGTATATTTCTATAGACTTATTATCATTTGTATTATTTTGTTTGTATATTTCTATAGACTTTTTATCATTTGTATTATTTTTCTATAGACTTTTTATCATTTTTTTTCAATAAACTTTCTATAATTTGTATTATTTTGTGTGTATATTTCTATAGACTTATTATCATTTGTATTATTTTGTTTGTATATTTCTATAGACTTTTTATCATTTGTATTATTTTTCTATAGACTTTTTATCATTTTTTTTCAATAAACTTTCTATAATTTGTATTATTTTGTGTGTATATTTCTATAGACTTTTTATCATTTGTATTATTTTGTGTGTATATTTCTATAGACTTTTTATCTTTTGTATTATTTTGTTTGTATATTTCTATAGACTTTTTATCATTTGTATTATTTTGTTTGTATATTTCTATGGACTTTTTATCATTTGTATTATTTTGTTTGTTTATTTCTATAGATTTGTTATCATTTGTATTATTTTGCTTATATATTTCTACAGACTTTTTATCATTTGTATTATTTTGTAGACTTTTTATCTTTTGTATTATTTTGTTTGTATTTTTCTACAGACTTTTTATCATTTGTATTGTTTTGTTTGTATTTTTCTACAGACTTTTTATCATTTGTATTATTTTGTTTGTATATTTCTGTAAACTTGTTATCATTTGTATTATTTCGTTTGTAGGCTTGTTATATTTTTTTACTATATATTGATATCGAATGTTTACCTATACCAAGCTTACCATGCATGCAGTAGATCATTACCTGTATATTCCGTAACACCGCTGTCTTGCTGTACTTTGCATGACCTCTGACCTCGAGACTCTATCGATATGGCTCAATAGACAATCATGATGCATTCCGAATAAGACGTACAACAGATGACCACAGTGGACACTAAGTGTCCGGAGGCGACCATATACAGAAGGAATGACCGACCACATGACTGTTTAACTTTGGTCAGTTCGGACACATGTTAATTCTATATCAATCCAGACCTAAATCGTCCCCTTCAACCGAAATGTTAAAATATTTAAAATTGACCATTTTAACCGGGGGCCAGCACTGACCACACATATATATGAAATTAAGATCTAACTTTGGATATCCGGGAATGATATTGACCGCAGGCCGAATTAGGCCATATTACTGACCAGTGCGCGAGATACTGACCATCGCCGTGTGGAGTTGGACCTAGAGGCATCTGGAGTAATGACAGCGCGAACCTAACCAAGGATGAACTAAGATTACGGAAAAATGTTACTAAAATTTTATACTCCTTGATACCCGGACACGAGGACGGATATAGCTGACCAGTGGTCAGTACCTATTGTTAGGCCGGAATAACTCTCTTTATTCAGGTAAGTTCTGTTTTAGTAATGAACTTTTGCTGACTTGACTTTTATGTTTGTCTCGGGTATAGAACAAAATGTCGCATGACACAAACAGGAATATATTAATAAAAGTTTACATAAATAAGGAAATTCCGTATTAATACATGTACAAACAGGAATATATTTTCCATTCTCACAAATCAAGAAGAGCTTTTAATATGTTATTCCCCACCAAACGTTACCAGCATTTTGAGAATCGCAATACTTTCAATGCACATATTTTAATTCTACAAGTACGAGATGTAAATGAATTTTGGCTGTACTGCCAAAATAATTATATTAGAATCTGGTTAGACCATAAAGCCAACTTGTTGTCTATAATTTTTTATTTACCTGTTTACAGTGTTATTAGTAATTGTAAAGTGATTTCCATCTAAACATAAGGCATAAAAACCCCATTAATTTGACAGTGCATAACGTCTGTGTTCTAACTAACGTTTGTAAGGCATCAAACATGTTTGTCTGTCCATTGGAATGATTTTCACAGCTTAATTGATCAAGCCTGATGGTTTTTAATATATTACCGAAGGAAAAAAAACATGCCAAAGTTACAGCACTTATAACTTTAATGATAGTTTACAACAAAATATACGGGACACTGGTTAGCATTAACAGAGTTACAAATAAAACACAGATGGACGGACGGAAGGAAGGACGGACGGACGGAAGATAACTGATAGTTCACCGAAATTCTATGTCTGCCCGACTTCTGTGGCTAACTGATGTGAATATATTTGAGATTTATGAAGGATCAACTAACACGATATAGCTATGTTAAGCATACAAACCAGCTCTGTACCCATACCCTAAAATCTCCATTTTAAGCCTGTATGGAAAATAGGCCGGTCTTGACAGTAAGATTTGGATTCCTTCACCGAACATTATCTTAACATTTTTTCTGACGTGTGGTCAATATAAAGTTTTCATAACGTTCCGTATTATTTTATTATATACGTAACTACATGCATATGTATTAAAAAAATGCATATTTGTATCAACTATCAAATTTGTTCATTTACTTTATTATTTATTTATTGTTTTGTTTTACTTTGAATGATTAACTCAAACACCGATAAAATGTTTCGAAAGTAATCGGGTCTCAGTAAGACTATTATGTCTAAGACGGGCTTGAAAATAGGTCGGTCCTGAAAATAGGTCGGTCCTGAAAATAGGTCTGGGATTTCCTACCAAAACGGAATATATTGAGATTTTAGGGTTTAATATGTACAGTTGTATGATCGCACAACGTACGAAAAAACAGCGTGCGCACATCGATTTCTATTACACATCGACCACGATCGCTACCGCACAGAAGCCGTTATAGCACATCATAAACACACGATCCATATCGCACAGACATCGTGCGCACATCTCACATCGTGTAAAGAGTGTATATAATATGTATAGTTAGCACGGTACCGACCAGGAAGCTATGGAATGCGTGTGTGTACAATAGGTGATTCACGGCCGATCATTACTAGTCTTTTTTACGGTCGGTATTGACATTTATTAACCATTTCCGAATATAAGGCAGTAAAACTACACTGAATATGTATCCGATCTGTTCGACTCACAAGATAAATGTGTGGTTAGCTCCCCTATAGAACGAGTTCTGTATAATTTTACCGATAACTTATCACCGTGCACATCTAATCTAAAGCAAACTTCCTCAAGTATACATGAATACTTCGCACATTCGTTAATTTAAACATATTAGCGAATGCATCAATTCACGAAAAAGTACAGTGTGCTGTTGTTTTCACAGTATATCTATATTTTGTGACCACGTTTTACACACTGATGATATTTGATTGTCTGTGATATTTCAGGATGTATTGAAATTCCAGTTTTGTAAACTCCCTGCATATTGATGGTGGGATTATAATCCAGTACGTTAGTCTGATATTAAAAAGTGAGCCGCAATGTACGACACAACACAGCAAAGCAACACAACACGACACAACACGACACAACACAGCAAAGCAACACAACACGACACAACACGACACAACACAGTAAAGCAACACAACACGACACAACACGACACAACACAGTAAAGCAACACAACACGACACAACACGACACAACACAGCAAAGCACGACACAACACAGCACGACACGACACGGCACAACAATACGACACGGCACGGCACGATATTTCACAACACAACTCAGCACGAAACGGCACAACACAACACAGCACGACACGGCACAACACAACACAGCACGACACAGCACAACACAGCATGACACAACACAACACAGCACGACACAACACAGCACGACACAACACAGCACGACACAGCACAACACAGCATGACACAACACAACACAGCACGACACAACACAGCACGACACAACACAGCACGACACGACACGGCATAACACAACACAGCACGACACGGCCCAACACAACTCAGCACGACACGACACTACACAACACAACACAGCACGACACGACACGGCACAACACAACACATCACAACACAACACAGTACAATACAATAATCTTATCAAAGTGTTGCTTGTCAAGTTACGTAAAGCATCATTATACTGTATAAGAGAAAGTAATTTTTTTATAAGTATTATCTGTGTAAAATGGGCTAAAGTATGAGCTGTTTTGATTTCTAAATATACATATATGTATATAAATAATGTACACGAATGTGTATAGATTGTTGACTGTGATATTCTAATTATATATATTGTTATCTCATCACCCTATGACCTTTGAACTATAACCTGTTATAAGATAATCAAAGATTAACCTTACTGAAAAACAATTGGTAAGATATATTTAATACGATACAGTACTGTTATTATTATCTTTATTAATAATAATACTGATTTTTTTTCATAGTGGTATGCCAAAAAAATATTGGCCAATCAGAAAGCCAGATTTGGTATGAAAACAAAGAAAAATTAATTATATAGTAATGCTATTATTATCTTTATTTAATACACAGTAATGTTATAATTATCTTTATTTAACACAGTAATGTTATAATTATCTTTATTTAACACAGTAATGTTATAATTATCTTTATTTAACACAGTAATGTTATAATTATCTTTATTTAACACAGTAATGTTATTATTATCTTTATTTAACACAGTAATGTTATTATTATCTTTTTATTTAACACAGTAATGTTATAATTATCTTTATTTAACACAGTAATGTTATAATTATCTTTATTTACACAGTAATGTTATTATTATCTTTATTTACACAGTTATGTTATTATTATCTTTATTTAACACAGTAATGTTATTATTATCTTTATTTAACACAGTAATGTTATAATTATCTTTATTTAACACAGTAATGTTATAATTATCTTTATTTACACAGTAATGTTATAATTATCTTTATTTACACGGTAATGTTATTATTATCTTTATTTACACAGTAATGTTATTATTATCTTTATTTAACACAGTAATGTTATTATTATCTTTATTTACACAGTAATGTTATCATTATCTTTATTTAACACAGTAATGTTATCATTATCTTTATTTAACACAGTAATGTTATTATTATCTTTATTTAACACAGTAATGTTATAATTATCTTTATTTAACACAGTAATGTTATCATTATCTTTATTTAACACAGTAATGTTATATTATCTTTATTTAACACAGTAATGTTATTATTATCTTTATTTAACACAGTAATGTTTAATGTTATTATTATCTTTATTTAACACAGTAATGTTATTATTATCTTTATTTAACACAGTAATGTTATTATTATCTTTATTTAACACAGTAATGTTATTATTATCTTTATTTAACACAGTAATGTTATTATTTATCTTTATTTAAACACAGTAATGTTATTATTATCTTTATTTAACACAGTAATGTTATAATTATCTTTATTTAACACAGTAATGTTATTATTATCTTTATTTAACACAGTTATGTTATTATTATCTTTATTTAACACAGTAATGTTATTATTATCTTTATTTAACACAGTAATGTTATTATTATCTTTATTTAACACAGTAATGTTATTATTATCTTTATTTAACACAGTAATGTTATTATTATCTTTATTTAACACAGTAATGTTATAATTATCTTTATTTAACACAGTAATGTTATTATTATCTTTATTTAACACAGTAATGTTATAATTATCTTTATTTAACACAGTAATGTTATTATTATCTTTATTTAACACAGTAATGTTATTATTATCTTTATTTTAACACAGTAATGTTATTATTATCTTTATTTAACACAGTAATGTTATTATTATCTTTATTTAACACAGTAATGTTATTATTATCTTTATTTAACACAGTAATGTTATATTATCTTTATTTAACACAGTAATGTTATTATTATCTTTATTTAACACAGTAATGTTATTATTATCTTTATTTAACACAGTAATGTTATTATTATCTTTATTTAACACAGTAATGTTATTATTATCTTTATTTAACACAGTAATGTTATATTATCTTTATTTAACACAGTAATGTTATTATTATCTTTATTTAACACAGTAATGTTATTATCTTATCTTGTATTTACACAGTAATGTTATTATTATCTTTATTTAACACAGTAATGTTATTATTATCTTTATTTAACACAGTAATGTTATTATTATCTTTATTTAACACAGTAATGTTATCATTATCTTTATTTAACACAGTAATGTTATTATTATCTTTATTTAACACAGTAATGTTATAATTATCTTTATTTAACACAGTAATGTTATAATTATCTTTATTTAACACAGTAATGTTATCATTATCTTTATTTAACACAGTAATGTTATTATTATCTTTATTTACACAGTAATGTTATTATTATCTTTATTTAACACAGTAATGTTATTATTATCTTTATTTAACACAGTAATGTTATTATTATCTTTATTTAACACAGTAATGTTATTATTATCTTTATTTAACACAGTAATGTTATCATTATCTTTATTTAACACAGTAATGTTATAATTATCTTTATTTAACACAGTAATGTTATTATTATCTTTATTTAACACAGTAATGTTATTATTATCTTTATTTACACAGTAATGTTATTATTATCTTTATTTAACACAGTAATGTTATAATTATCTTTATTTAACACAGTAATGTTATTATTATCTTTATTTAACACAGTAATGTTATAATTATCTTTATTTAACACAGTAATGTTATTATTATCTTTATTTAACACAGTAATGTTATAATTATCTTTATTTAACACAGTAATGTTATTATTATCTTTATTTAACACAGTAATGTTATTATTATCTTTATTTAACACAGTAATGTTATTATTATCTTTATTTAACACAGTAATGTTATTATTATCTTTATTTAACACAGTAATGTTATATAATTATCTTATTTTAACACAGTAATGTTATTATTATCTTTATTTAACACAGTAATGTTATTATTATCTTTATTTAACACAGTAATGTTATTATTATCTTTATTTAACACAGTAATGTTATTAATTATCTTTATTTAAACACAGTAATGTTATTATTATTCTTTATTTACACAGTAATGTTATTATTATCTTTATTTAACACAGTAATGTTATTATTATCTTTATTTAACACAGTAATGTTATTATTATCTTTATTTAACACAGTAATGTTATTATTATCTTTATTTAACACAGTAATGTTATTATTATCTTTATTTAACACAGTAATGTTATTATTATCTTTATTTAACACAGTAATGTTATTATTATCTTTATTTAACACAGTAATGTTATTATTATCTTTATTTAACACAGTAATGTTATTATTATCTTTATTTAACACAGTAATGTTATTATTATCTTTATTTAACACAGTAATGTTATTATTATCTTTATTTAACACAGTAATGTTATTATTATCTTTATTTAACACAGTAATGTTATTATTATCTTTATTTAACACAGTAATGTTATTATTATCTTTATTTAACACAGTAATGTTATTATTATCTTTATTTAACACAGTAATGTTATTATTATCTTTATTTAACACAGTAATGTTATTATTATCTTTATTTACACAGTAATGTTATAATTATCTTTATTTAACACAGTAATGTTATTATTATCTTTATTTACACAGTTATGTTATATTATCTTTATTTACACAGTAATGTTATAATTATCTTTATTTAACACAGTAATGTTATTATTATCTTTATTTACACAGTAATGTTATTATTATCTTTATTTACACAGTAATGTTATTATTATCTTTATTTAACACAGTAATGTTATAATTATCTTTATTTAACACAGTAATGTTATTTATTATCTTTATTTAACACAGTAATGTTATTATTATCTTTATTTACACAGTATATAATTACATTTAACAGTAATGTTATTATTATCTTTATTTAACACAGTAATGTTATTATTATCTTTATTTAACACAGTAATGTTATTATTATCTTTATTTAACACAGTAATGTTATTATTATCTTTATTTAACACAGTAATGTTATAATTATCTTTATTTAACACAGTAATGTTATTATTATCTTTATTTAACACAGTAATGTTATTATTATCTTTATTTAACACAGTAATGTTATTATTATCTTTATTTAACACAGTAATGTTATTATTAAATTATTTAACAGTTAATGTTATTATAACTTTACATTTACACAGTGTTATTATTATCTTTTTTAACACAGTAATGTTATTATTATCTTTATTTAACACAGTAATGTTATTATTATCTTTATTTACACAGTAATGTTATTATTATCTTTATTTAACACAGTAATGTTATTATTATCTTTATTTAACACAGTAATGTTATTATTATCTTTATTTACACACAGTAATGTTATTATTATCTTTATTTAACACAGTAATGTTATTATTATCTTTATTTAACACAGTAATGTTATTATTATCTTTATTTATTACACAGTAATGTTATTATTATCTTTATTTAACACAGTAATGTTATATATTATCTTTATTTAACACAGTAATGTTATTATTATCTTTATTTAACACAGTAATGTTATAATTATCTTTATTTAACACAGTAATGTTATTATTATCTTTATTTAACACAGTAATGTTATTATTATTCTTTATTTAAACATAGTAATGTTATTATTATCTTTATTTAGCTACACAGTAATGTTATAATTATCTTTATTTAACACAGTAATGTTATCAATTATCTTTATTTACACAGTAATGTTATTATTATCTTTATTTACACCAGTAATGTTATTATTACTTTATTTACACAGTAATGTTATTATTATCTTTATTTTAACACAGTAATGTTATCTATATCTTTATTTACACAGTAATGTTATTATTATCTTTATTTTACACACAGTAATGTTATTATTATCTTTATTTAACACAGTAATGTTATCATTATTCTTTATTTAACACAGTAATGTTTATTTATTATCTTATCTTTATTTAACACAGTAATGTTATTATTATCTTTATTTAACACAGTAATGTTATTTATCTTATTTACACAGTAAAATGTTATTATTATCTTTATTTAACACAGTAATGTTATTATTACTTTATTTACACAGTAATGTTATTCATTATCTTTATTTAAAACACAGAATGTTATTATTATCTTTATTTAACACAGTAATGAGTTTTATATCTTTAAATAACACAGTAATGTTATTATTATCTTTATTTAACACAAGTAATGTTATTAATTATCTTTATTTACCACAGTAATGTTATTATTATCTTTATTTACACACAGTAATGTTTATCTATTATCTTATTTTAACACAGTAATGTTATTATTATCTTTCATATTTACACAGTAAATGTATATTATAATCAATTATTTAACACAGTAAATGTTGATCTATTATCAAATATTTAACACAGTAATGTTATTATTATCTTTATTTAACACAGTAATGTTATTAATCTATCTTTATTTAACACAGTAAATGTTATAATTATCTTTATTTAAACACAGTAATGTTATTATATATCTTTATTTAACACAGTAATGTTATAATATTATCTTTATTTAACACAGTAATGTTATTAATTATCTTTATTTAACACAGTTAAAGTTATTATTTATCTTTATTTACACATCAGTAAATGTTATTAATTATCGTTTATTTAACACAGTAATCGTTATTAATTATCTTTATTTAACACTAGTATATGTTATATTATCTTTATTTAACACAGTAATGTTATCATTTATCTTTTATTTAACACAGTTAATCTTATAATTAGTCTTTATTTACACAGAGTTATGTTATAATTATCTTTATTTAACACAGTAATGTTATATAATTATCTTTATTTAACACAGTAATGTTATTATTATCTTTATTTACACAGTAATGTTTGATTAATTATCTTTTATTTACACACAGTAATGTTATATATTATTCTTTATTTAACACCAGTAATGTTATTATTATCGTTTATTAAACACAGTAATATTAATATTCATCTTTAGTTATAAACAGAAAATGTTATAATTATCATTTATTTAACACAGTAATGTTATTATTATCTTTATTTAAAACACAGTTAATGTTATAATTATCTTTATTTAACACAGTAATGTTATTATATCTTATATTTACACACAGTAATGTTATTTATTAATCTTTATTAACACAGTAATGTTATTATTATCTTTATTTACCACAGCTATGTATAATTATCTTTATTAACACAGTAAGGTTATTATTATCTTTATTTAACACAGTTATGTTATAATTATCTTTAATCACCCAGTAATGTTATTATTATCTTTAATTAACACATTTTGTAATGTTTTAATATCTGTTTATTAACACAGTAATGTTATTATGTATACATTATTACACATAAAGTTATTATTATCCTTTAATTAACACAGTAATGTTATAAATAATATTTATTTAACGCAGTAATGTTATAATTATCTTTAATTAACACAGTACTGTTTATTATTATCTTTATTTACACCAGTAATGCTTATTATTATCTAGTTTACACAGTCATGTTCTTATGACTTTATTTAACAACAGTAATGTAATTAATAATCTTTATTTAACACAGTAACACAGTTATAAATATCATTATTAACACAGTAAGTGTTATTATGTATCTTAATCTGTAGGATCACAGTACCATGTGTTATAGACTACTATGTACCTATATATCTTAACGTAACACAATAATCTTATTATTAGGACTACTGTGATATTATGTTATGTATTATGAATTTTATTATATCACTATAACAGGCCCACTAACATTATTAGTTATTTTATAATCATAATTTACATTAACGTACGTGAATTATTACATACACAAATTTAATATGTTATTATTATGTTATGTTAACACATAACATAGTGTTGTATTATTTTATTAGTACAGCATTAATTATATACTGTAATAAGAAAGTTATTAATTTAAGCTATTATCTTTAAACACAGTATGTTATTACATACTGTATTATTTAAAATATACAGTTATGATTATTATTTATACGTACTATCACGTATGTAATATTAATTATTATATCTTTTTTTAACACAGTAATGTATATCATGATTATTATTTATATGTATATACTTTTAGTTATTTACACCATTTATATTAGTTATATATACACAGTGTAACTATTATTTATACATGTATACTGTTAGATAATATATACATGATTACAGTTAGATATAGTAATGTTATTATTATCGTTAGATAATCGTTTAATACTGCCGTTGTTATGATCTGTATCGTATTTTTAATAGACTACTGTACATGATCTTATTATAATATATCTATTGACATTTACACTAATGTAATGTTCCGTTATTTTAGTAATATGCCATTATTATCTTTATAGTTTAACAATATTACCGTATTATATAGTAATTTTTTAATTATTATTATATTATTTTATAGAGTACTGTTATAAGTTATTATATTATCTTTATTTATAATAGTAATGTTATATATATATTTTATTTACGTATGTATGACAGTAATAATGTTACTTTAACACAGTATGTTATTATTAATTTAACACTTTAATGTTATTAACGTGGTACACATATGTTATTTATACTACCCATTATGATTACAAGTAGTACTGTTATTTAAATTAGTAATTTATAGTATCTTTATTTATAATTACAGTACAGTATCTTATTATTATATTATAGACACAGTAATGTTATTTTATCTTTATGATCGTACGTTATGTAATACAGTAATTATTATATCTTTATTTAATGTTTAGTAATGTTTATCTTTATTTTACACAGTATATAATGTACTATAATTATCGTTATTTATTACAGTAATGTTATTATTGATTACTTTATTTATCTCCGTTAGTAATGTTATATTATCTATATAGGATCAGTAATAGTTATCATTATCTTTATTTAACACAGTAATGTTATTATTATTCCTTTATTTACTACACAGTAACACGTATGATTATATTTTATCTTTATTTACACATGATTAATGTTATATATTATATTTACATAATAATGTTATTATTATCTTTATTTAACACAGTAATGTATATTATTATTATCTTTAACACAGTAATGTTATCATATCTTTACATTTAATTTAACACAGTAATGTTATACTATTATCTTTATTTACACAGTACTAACTGTATTATATATTATCTTATATTTATACAGTAATGTTATTATATCTTTTTTTTAACACTGTAATGTTATTATTATCTTTATTTAACACAGTATGTTATTATTATCTTTATTTAACACAGTAATGTTATTATTATCTTTATCTTTAACATGTTAGTAAATGTTAGATATTATTATCTTTATTATTACACAGTAATGTTTATTATATTTATTTACACAGTAATGTTATGATTATCTTTATTTACAGTAGTAATGTTATTATTATCTTTATATAATTTACTTACACAGTAATGTTATTATTATCTGTTTTATTTAACACAGTAATGTTATTATTATCTTTATTTATTACACAGTAATGTTATGATATCTTTATTTAGTACACAGTAATGTTCTAATTATCTTTATAACACAGTATGTTATACTATCTTTATTTAACACAGTAATGTATTATTATGACTTTTAATTTAACACAGTAATGTTATTATATTATATCATATCTATTTAACATAATGTTATTATTATCTTTATTTACACAGTAATGTTATTATATCTGTTATCTCTTAGGATATTTAACACAGTAATGTTATATTATCTTTATTTAACACAGTAATGTTATTATATTATACTTTATTACAGTTAGTAATGTTATTATTATCTTTATTTTAGATACACAGTAATGTTATTATTATCTTTATTTAACACAGTAATGTTATTAGACTATGTACTGTTATCCGTAACAGTTAGTAATGTAATATACTTATCTTTATAACACAGTAATGTTATTATTATCTTTATTTAACACAGTAATGTTATTATATCTTTATTTACACAGTAATGTTATTTTATTATTTTACACAGTAATGTTATATATCTATATTATTTATACAGTACAGTAGTTATGTTATGGCCATTATCTTTATTTACACAGTAATGTTTTATATTATGTATTTATTATACAGTACTGTAGACTATTATAGATTTAGACTACTGTAATATCTATTATTATCTTTATTTACATAGTAATGTATATTATTATCTATATGATCACAGTAATAGATTTACTAGTATGTATTTATACACAGTGCATCCGTTATTATTATTATACTAACACAGTAATTATATATCTCTTTATTACACAGTAATGTTAATATTACTTTATTTAACACAGTAATGTTATATTATCATGTTATTTAAACACAGTAATGTTATAATTATCTTTTTTACACAGTAATGTTATCTATTATCTTTATTTTAACACAGTAATGTTATTATTATCTTTATTTACACAGCCATGTTATCCATTATTTTATTTAACATAGTACTATATTGTTTTGTAATTATCTTTAATTTAACACAGTAATGTAATATAATTGATCTAATTTAAACACAGTAATGTTATAATTATCTTTATATTTACACAGTTATGTTATTATTATCTATTATTTTACACAAAATTTATTATTATCTTTATTTACACAGTAATGTTATTATTATCTTTATTTACACAGTAAAGTTTATTATTATCTTTATTTACACAGTAATGGTTATTATTATCTTCATTTAACACAGTAATTGTTATTATGTATCTTATGTACACAGTTATGTTATAATTATCTTATTTAACACAGTAATGTTAGTAATCCTCTTTATTTACACAGTATTGTTTCATATGTTATTTAAACAGTAATGTGTATCTTATCTTTATTTAACACACCGTAATGTTATTATTATCTATTTATTATAACACAGTAATTGTTATTATTATCTTTATTTAACACAGTAATGTTATTATTATCTATATTACCACAGAAAATGTTTATATATCTTTATTTAACACCAGTACTACACATAATGTATATAATTAACTTGCCATGATTTAACACAGTAATGTTATTATGCCATGATATCTATTATTTAACGCAGTAATGTTTATTAATTATCTTTATTCAAACTCAGTACATGTTATTAATAACTTTATTTACACAGTAAAGTATTTAATCATTAACTTTATTTAACACTAGTTATGGTTATTATTACTTTATTTACACAGTATATGTTATTATTATCCTTTATTTTAACACATGTAATGTTATTATTATCATATATTTAACACGAGTAATGTTATTATTATCTTTAATTTAACACAGTAATGATTTATAATTATCGTTATTTTAACACAGTAATGATAATAATTATCTTGTATGATTAACACAGTGTATGTTTTATATATATATCATTATTTACCTACAGTAATGTTATATTTATTATTATCTCCTTATATATACTACTGTAATGTTATTATTAATCTTTATTTACACAGTAATGTTATTATTATCTTTATTTAACACAGTAATGTTATAATTATCTCTATTTATTTAATACAGTAATGTTATTATTATCTTTATTTAACACAGTAATGTTATTATTATCTTTATTAATATTTTAACACAGTAATAGTTATCTTATTTAATCTTTAGTCTGCCATATCTTTAACACAGTAATGTTATTATGATATCTTTATTTAAGACTGTAATGTTATATTATTATCTTTATTTAACACAGTAATGTTATATATCTTTATGATCACAGTAATGTTATTACTACTGCCATAACACGTTAATAATTATTATTATCTTTATTAATAGACACTGTAATGATCCGTTTAATAGATATTATCTTTATTAACCAGTAATGTTATAGATTATCTTTATTACACAGTAATGTATACTGCCATTATCTCCGTTATTTAATAATGTTATAATTATCTATGATCTAACACAGTCTCCGTTAGATAATAGACTACTGCCATGATCTCCGTTAGATAATAGACTCTGCCATGATCTCCGTTAGATAATAGACTACTGCCATGATCTCCGTTAGATAATAGACTACTGCCATGATCTCCGTTAGATAATAGACTACTGCCATGATCTCCGTTAGATAATAGACTACTGCCATGATCTCCGTTAGATAATAGACTACTGCCATGATCTCCGTTAGATAATAGACTACTGCCATGATCTCCGTTAGATAATAGACTACTGCCATGATCTCCGTTAGATAATAGACTACTGCCATGATCTCCGTTAGATAATAGACTACTGCCATATTCCCCGTTAGATAATAGACTACTGCCATGATCTCCGTTAGATAATAGACTACTTTGCCATGATCTCCGTTAGATAATAGACTACTGCCATGATCCCCGTTAGATATCCGTTAGATAATGGACTACTGCCATGATCTCCGTTAGATAATAGACTACTGCCATGATCTCCGTTAGATAATAGACTACTGCCATGATCCCCGTTAGATAATAGACTACTGCCATGATCTCCGTTAGATAATAGACTACTGCCATGATCTCCGTTAGATAATAGACTACTGCCATGATCTCCGTTAGATAATAGACTACTGCCATGATCTCCGTTAGATAATAGACTACTGCAATGATCTCCGTTAGATAATAGACTACTGCCATGATCTCCGTTAGATAATAGACTACTGCCATGATCTCCGTTAGATAATAGACTACTGCCATGATCTCCGTTTGATAATAGACTACTGCCATGATCTCCGTTAGATAATAGACTACTGCAATGTTCTCATGTTAGACTACTGCCATGATCTCCGTTAGATAATAGACTACTGCCATGATCTCCGTTAGATAATAGACTACTGCCATGATCTCCGTTAGATAATAGACTACTGCCATGATCTCCGTTAGATAATAGACTACTGCCATGATCTCCGTTAGATAATAGACTACTGCCATGATCTCCGTTAGATAATAGACTACTGCCATGATCTCCGTTAGATAATAGACTACTGCCATGATCTCCGTTAGATAATAGACTACTGCCATGATCTCCGTTAGATAATAGACTACTGCCATGATCTCCGTTAGATAATAGACTACTGCCATGATCTCCGTTAGATAATAGACTACTGCCATGATCTCCGTTAGATAATAGACTACTGCCATGATCTCCGTTAGATAATAGACTACTGCCATGATCTCCGTTTGATAATAGACTACTGCCATGATCTCCGTTAGATAATAGACTACTGCCATGATCTCCGTTAGATAATAGACTACTGCCATGATCTCCGTTAGATAATAGACTACTGCATGTCCCGTTAGATAATGCGCCATGATGATGATCTCCGTTTGATAATAGACTACTGCCATGATCTCCGTTAGATAATAGACTACTGCCATGATCTCCGTTAGATAATAGACTACTGCCATGATCTCCGTTAGATAATAGACTACTGCCATGATCTCCGTTAGATAATAGACTACTGCCATGATCTCCGTTAGATAATGACTACTGCCATGATCTCCGTTAGATGATAGACTACTGCCATGATCTCCGTTAGATAATAGAGATACTGCCATGATCTCTCCGTTAGATAATAGACTACTGCCATGATCTCCGTTAGATAATAGACTACTGCCATGATCTCCGTTAGATAATAGACTACTGCCATGATCTCCGTTAGATAATAGACTACTGCCATGATCTCCGTTAGATAATAGAGTACTGCCATGATCTCCGTTAGATAATAGACTACTGCCATGATCTCCGTTAGATAATAGACTACTGCCATGATCTCCGTTAGATAATAGACTACTGCCATGATCTCCGTTAGATAATAGACTACTGCCATGATCTCCGTTAGATAATAGACTACTGCCATGATCTCCGTTAGATAATAGACTACTGCCATGATCTCCGTTAGATAATAGACTACTGCCATGATCTCCGTTAGATAATACTACTGCCATGATCTCCTTAGATAATAGACTCTGCCATGATCTCCGTTAGATAATAGACTACTGCCATGATCTCCGTTAGATAATAGACTACTGCCATGATCTCCGTTAGATAATAGACTACTGCCATGATCTCCGTTAGATAATAGACTACTGCCATGATCTCCGTTAGATAATAGACTACTGCCATGATCTCCGTTAGATAATAGAATAGACTACTGCCATGATCTCCGTTAGATAATAGACTACTGCCATGATCTCCGTTAGATAATAGACTACTGCCATGATCTCCGTTAGATAATAGACTACTGCCCATGATCTCCGTTAGATAATAGACTACTGCCATGATCTCCGTTAGATAATAGACTACTGCCATGATCTCCGTTAGATAATGACTACTGCCATGATCTCCGTTAGATAATAGACTACTGCCATGATCTCCGTTAGATAATAGACTACTGCCATGATCTCCGTTAGATAATAGACTACTGCCATGATCTCCGTTAGATAATAGACTACTGCCATGATCTCCGTTAGATAATAGACTACTGCCATGATCTCCGTTAGATAATAGACTACTGCCATGATCTCCGTTTGATAATAGACTACTGCCATGATCTCCGTTAGATAATAGACTACTGCCATGATCTCCGTTAGATAATAGACTACTGCCATGATCTCCGTTAGATAATAGACTACTGCCATGATCTCCGTTAGATAATAGACTACTGCCATGATCTCCGTTAGATAATAGACTACTGCCATGATCTCCGTTAGATAATAGACTACTGCCATGATCTCCGTTAGATAATAGACTACTGCCATGATCTCCGTTAGATAATAGACTACTGCCATGATCTCCGTTAGATAATAGACTACTGCCATGATCTCCGTTTGATAATAGACTACTGCCATGATCTCCGTTAGATAATAGACTACTGCCATGATCTCCGTTAGATAATAGACTACTGCCATGATCTCCGTTAGATAATAGACTACTGCCATGATCTCCGTTAGATAATAGACTACTGCCATGATCTCCGTTAGATAATAGACTACTGCCATGATCTCCGTTAGATAATAGACTACTGCCATGATCTCCGTTAGATAATAGACTACTGCCATGATCTCCGTTAGATAATAGACTACTGCCATGATCTCCGTTAGATAATAGACTACTGCCATGATCTCCGTTAGATAATAGACTACTGCCATGATCTCCGTTAGATATAGATACTGCCATGATCTCCGTTAGATAATAGACTACTGCCATGATCTCCGTTAGATAATAGACTACTGCCATGATCTCCGTTAGATAATAGACTACTGCCATGATCTCCGTTAGATAATAGACTACTGCCATGATCTCCGTTAGATAATAGACTACTGCCATGATCTCCGTTAGATAATAGACTACTGCCATGATCTCCGTTAGATAATAGACTACTGCCATGATCTCCGTTAGATAATAGACTACTGCCATGATCTCCGTTAGATAATAGACTACTGCCATGATCTCCGTTAGATAATAGACTACTGCCATGATCTCCGTTAGATAATAGACTACTGCCATGATCTCCGTTAGATAATAGACTACTGCCATGATCTCCGTTAGATAATAGACTACTGCCATGATCTCCGTTAGATAATAGACTACTGCCATGATCTCCGTTAGATAATGGACTACTGCCATGATCTCCGTTAGATAATAGACTACTGCCATGATCTCCGTTAGATAATAGACTACTGCCATGATCTCCGTTAGATAATAGACTACTGCCATGATCTCCGTTAGATAATAGACTACTGCCATGATCTCCGTTAGATAATAGACTACTGCCATGATCTCCGTTAGATAATAGACTACTGCCATGATCTCCGTTAGATAATAGACTACTGCCATGATCTCCGTTAGATAATAGACTACTGCCATGATCTCCGTTAGATAATAGACTACTGCCATGATCTCCGTTAGATAATAGACTACTGCCATGATCTCCGTTAGATAATAGACTACTGCCATGATCTCCGTTAGATAATAGACTACTGCCATGATCTCCGTTAGATATATAGACTACTGCCATGATCTCCGTTAGATAATAGACTACTGCCATGATCTCCGTTAGATAATAGACTACTGCCATTAGATCTCCGTTAGATAATGACTACTGCCATGATCTCCGTTAGATAATGACTACGCCATGATCTCCGTTAGATAATAGACTACTGCCATGATCTCCGTTAGATAATAGACTACTGCCATGATCTCCGTTAGATAATGGACTACTGCCATGATCTCCGTTAGATAATGGACTACTGCCATGATCTCCGTTAGATAATAGACTACTGCCATGATCTCCGTTAGATAATAGACTACTGCCATGATCTCCGTTAGAAATGACATCCTACTGCATGATCTCCGTTATAATAATAGACTACTGCCATGATCTCCGTTAGATAATAGACTACTGCCATGATCTCCGTTATATAGATACGATGAAGTAGACTACGCCATGATCTCCGTTAGATAATAGACTACTGCCATGATCTCCGTTAGATAATGGACTACTGCCGTGATCTCCGTTAGATAATAGACTACTGCCATGATCTCCGTTAGATAATAGACTACTGCCATGATCTCCGTTAGATAATGGACTACTGCCATGATCTCCGTTAGATAATGGACTACTGCCATGATCTCCGTTAGATAATAGACTACTGCCATGATCTCCGTTAGATAATGGACTACTGCCATGATCTCCGTTAGATAATGACTACTGCCACGATCTCCGTTAGATAATAGAGTACTGCCATGATCTCCGTTAGATAATAGACTACTGCCATGATCTCCGTTAGATAATAGACTACTGCCATGATCTCCGTTAGATAATAGACTACTGCCATGATCTCCGTTAGATAATAGACTACTGCCATGATCTCCGTTACATAATGACTACTGCCATGATCTCCGTTAGATAATAATACTGCCATATCGTTGATAATAGACTACTGCCATGATCTCCGTTAGATAATAGACTACTGCCATGATCTCCGTTAGATAATGGACTACTGCCATGATCTCCGTTAGATAATGACTACTGCCATGATCTCGTTAGATATACACTACTCATGATCTCCGTTAAAATGACTACTGCCATGATCTCCGTTAGATAATAGGACTACTGCCATGATCTCCGTTAGATAATGGACTACTGCCATGATCTCCGTTAGATAATAGACTACTGCCATGATCTCCGTTAGATAATAGACTACTGCCATGATCTCCGTTAGATAATGGACTACTGCCATGATCTCCGTTAGATAATAGACTACTGCCTTGATCTCCGTTTAACTATGTCTGCTGCCATCTCCGTTAGATAATAGACTACTGCCTTGATCTCCGTTAGATAATAGACTACTGACTTGATCTCCGTTACATTATGGACTACTGCCATGATCTCCGTTAGATAATAGACTACTGCCATGATCTCGGTTAGATAATAGACTACTGCCATGATCTCCGTTACATAATAGACTACTGCCATGATCCCCGTTAGATAATAGACTACTGCCATGATCTCCGTTAGATAATAGACTACTGCCATGATCTCCGTTTGATAATAGACTACTGCCATGATCTCGGTTAGATAATAAACTACTGCCATGATCTCCGTTAGATAATGGACTACTGCCATGATCTCCGTTAGATAATGGACTACTGCCATGATCTCCGTTAGATAATAGACTACAGCCATGATCTCCGTTAGATAATAGACTACTGCCATGATCTCGTTTAGATAATAGACTACTGCCATGATCTCCGTTAGATAATAGACTACTGCCATGATCCCCGTTAGATAATAGAGTACTACTGCCTTGATCTCCGTTACATTATGGACTACTGCCATGATCTCCGTTAGATAATAGACTACTGCCATGATCTCCGTTAGATAATAGACTACTGCTATGATCTCCGTTAGATAATAGACTACTGCCATGATCTCCGTTAGATAATAGAGTACTGCCATGATCTCCGTTAGATAATAGACTACTGACATGATCTCCGTTAGATAATAGACTACTGCCATGATCTCCGTTAGATAATAGACTACTGCCATGATCTCCGTTAGATAATAGACTACTGCCATGATCTCCGTTAGATAATAGACTACTGCCATGATCTCCGTTAGATAATAGAGTACTGCCATGATCTCCGTTAGATAATGATAGACTACTGCCATGATCTCCGTTAGATAATAGACTACTGACATGATCTCCGTTTGATAATAGACTACTGCCATGATCTCCGTTTGATAATAGACTACTGCCATGATCTCCGTTTGATAATAGACTACTGCCATGATCTCCGTTAGATAATAGAGTACTGCCATGATCTCCGTTAGATGATAGACTACTGCCATGATCTCCGTTAGATAATAGACTACTGCCATGATCTCCGTTAGATAATAGAGTACTGCCATGATCTCCGTTAGATAATAGACTACTGCCATGATCTCCGTTAGATAATAGACTACTGCCATGATCTCCGTTAGATAATGGACTATTGCCATGATCTCCGTTAGATAATGGACTACTGCCATGATCTCGGTTAGATAATAGACTACTGCCACGATCTCCGTTAGATAATAGACTACTGTCATGATCTCCGTTAGATAATAGACTACTGCTATGATCTCGGTTAGATAATAGACTACTGCCATGATCTCTGTTAGATAATGGACTACTGCCATGATCTCCGTTTGATAATAGACTACTGCCATGATCTCCGTTTGATAATAGACTACTACCATGATCTCGGTTAGATAATAGACTATTGCCATGATATTGGTTCTAAAGTCGCATTCCCTTTACCTCATTGTCCACTACTACAGGTGTGAGTTGTTTTATTTAATGACTAATAACGAAATCCGCTATCTATTACAAAATATTCCGCCTGATGTCAGAAAATGACAGTTTGATGATGGGTTTATTTATCATGATTATCGAATAGTAATACAATATATACTAGGACTGGATTAAAGGACACACTTCCTCATTTATACAATATATACTAGGACTGGATTAAAGGACACACTTCCTCATTTATACAATATATACTAGGACTGGATTAAAGGACACACTTCCTCATTTATACAATATCTACTAGGACTGGATTAAAGGACACACTTCCTCATTTATACAATATATACTAGGAATGGATTAAAGGACACACTTCCTCATTTATACAATATATACTAGGACTGGATTAAAGGACACACTTCCTCATTTATACAATATATACTAGGACTGGATTAAAGGACACACTTCCTCATTTATACAATATATACTAGGACTGGATTAAAGGACACACTTCCTCATTTATACAATATATACTAGGACTGGATTAAAGGACACACTTCCTCATTTATACAATATATACTAGGACTGGATTAAAGGACACACTTCCTCATCTATACAATATATACTAGGACTGGATTAAAGGACACACTTCCTCATTTTACAGATATACCATCATTCATATATACAATATTAAAACGTATTTACCACATAAACAATGATAAAATTTATTTACCATATAAACAATAATAAAACTTATTTATAGTTAAACTTATGTACCATATATACAATAGTAAAACTTATATACCATATTGACAGAGGTGTAGACACATCAATTACTTAAGCGAGAACCATGTATGAAATGTGAAGAGGTAACTTATGTAAGAGTTGTACAGAATTTCCAAGGAAATTCGAGTATGTTCTGATTTCTGTGTTTAACTCTCCACATCAGTAAAACAATTAACGACCACCAACTCCTATCGGTAGTGACCACGACTTATGTTTTAGTGTTAGTCATAAAACAATTAACGACCACCAACTCCTATCGGTAGTGACCACGACTTAGGTTTTAGTTTTAGTCATTAAACAATTAACGACCACCAACTCCTATCGGTAGTGACCACGACTTAGGTTTTAGTTTTAGTCATTAAAAAATTAACGACCACCAACTCCTATCGGTAGTGACCACGACTTATGTTTTAGTGTTAGTCATAAAACAATTAACGACCACCAACTCCTATCGGTAGTGACCACGACTTAGGTTTTAGTTTTAGTCATTAAACAATTAACGACCACCAACTCCTATCGGTAGTGACCACGACTTAGGTTTTAGTTTTAGTCATTAAACAATTAACGACCACCAACTCCTATCGGTAGTGACCACGACTTAGGTTTTAGTTTAAGTCATTAAACAATTAACAACCACCAACTCCTATCGGTAGTGACCACGACTTAGGTTTTAGTTTTAGTCATAAAACAATTAACGACCACCAACTCCTATCGGTAGTGACCACGACTTAGGTTTTAGTTTTAGTCATAAAACAATTAACGACCACCATATCCTATCGGTAGTGACCACGACTTAGGTTTTAGTTTTAGTCATAAAACAAGGCTCTGAGTCGGTAGATTACATTTAGTGACCGTGATATATACAAGTACGAATGTAGTGTTACACCCTCTCTATCTTTAGTATTACGTACCTCCATGTAATAGACACACGTAAATGTGTGAATCAGGTCCGTGATTGACCGGACCATGACAGGTTGATTGTCCGTCCGCTTGACCAGTGGGTCAGTACGTATTCGGGACACTGGATTAAATAGACAGCACGCGAGGCCATTTTAAGGTCAACGATTAATGCGCTATGCTGCATTTGGTCACTAATTATTTACATCCGGGCATGTCGACACGTGACCTAGCTGTCGAGGACATCCTAACCTGGACGGTTGACGTTAGCAGGATACGGAAAACTAAACACGTTTGGATAAGTGGCTAGAAAGTTGAAAATCATGAAAAATTAACAACAGATTTGGATAATGAATTTTTTAAACAACACAATAGACCAAGGGAATTTAAGGATGTATGAGAAAAATTAACTATACACGGAAAAAATGACAAACTAGGAATATGCGAAAATATACCGACGGAGTGTGGTACTGAAATTAACCGATGAAGTTGGTCCGAAAATCAGTCGCCAATCCGGGTCTGTCCGTGATAATGAGTTGACTAAGATTTTGTTACGTTACAGCCTCAATCACGTGTTCTCGTGTAAATAATGTTTGACTTAAACTTACAGACATTTGATTAAAGTGCGTAATACTTGTAATATTTTAGTGTCAAAATGTAAATACTAGTAAAAAAATCATTAGCATAATAGATTAAGGATATTTCACCATGGATATTTTAGCGCTAAAATAGGAAAAAAAACAAAACAAAAAACTACAATTTTAAACCAAAATATGCATATCTATAATACGATTATGAAATATTAAATAAAATAAAAATAAGTCATTATTTTCTATCGCCGTTTCTTATGAAAATTTACCTACATTGGATAGTTCTCCGATATTAATTACACAAATAACTTTACTAATTTACACATTGACGGTTTTCCATGGTAATATTGTTTTATCAATCGTTGTCTTAGGTTACAATAAAACTGACACATTAAAATGAATGATATTCATCCTCTAAATCCCTATGGTTACAATTTCAGCCCCAAACAGTGTAGTTATACATCATTGTAGTGCAATCTAAACGGCACATAAATGTGGTTCTGATAAGCTTAGTACACATAACACATACAATGTACGTGTAGTCTTTGGGCAACATAAGAGGAATATTAAACCTGGTGACACATGCTTTTATATACTCTTTGTGTTCAGAGTATTACTGAAATATAATTAAACCAAATTCCTTATATTATTAGTTATATAGTCAGTCACTGACCCCCTATAAAGACATAAAGGGTCAGTAAGATTTATAGGGGGCGAGGGCGTAGCCCGAGATTCCTATACTTCTTACTGACCCTCTATGACTTTATAGGGGTCAGTAACTGACTATATAACGAATTTATTTGTTTCATTAGTTCTTTGTTTCCTATTTGTTTAGTAAAGAATATGAAATCAAACTTGAATTATGCTGGCGAACGATAACAACAATCGTTGCTTTTAAAATAATTGGCCTAGGCTACATAATTATTTATGAGTTTCTATCCAGAATCTTCCAATATACTGTATAAGGAATCGCAGAATAATTCATAAATCAACAACCATTTCGACATTCCTATGTGCATAGGAGGCCTACCTCAATACCACACCAAACTGGCTGTATATTAAAAGCATCACAAACAAATATTAAAAGTGATACAAACATCCATCCAACATTTAAAGCACAATCTCATTGATCATCTCTGCATTCTCGCGTCATCAACTTTCAAACTGGCGTAGTAGAAACAATATAATATCTTAACCTTTATTTTATATGTAATACAATAACTTTGTATTTTTTATAATATCATAACTTTATGTTTTTATATAATGTCATAACCTTATGTTTTATATGTAATATCATAACCTTATGTTGTATATATAATATCATAACCTTCTGTTGTATATATAATATCATAACCTTCTGTTGTATATATAATATCATAACCATATGTTTTATATAATATCATAATATTATGTTGTATATATAATATCATAACCTTATGTTGTATATATATTATCATAACCTTCTGTTTTATATAATATCATAACCTTATGTTGTATATATAATATCATAACCTTATGTTGTATATATAATATCATATCTTTATGCTTTATATATAATATCATAACACATAATACTGGCATAACCTTAAGTTTTTATTGTCTGTTCGTAATTAGTGGAACAAGATGGACCAGACTCAAAGAGCATCAAAAAGGCATATATGGCACGTGATTATTCTACTCCTAACCATCACAGCCACTGCACATGCGCAGAGTAAGTGTTAACTTATAGTTTGCTGTATTGTTTGATTTGATGTGAAAATCGTTTTGTTCGCTAACGGATAGATGTCGGTGATTCCGGTAAATGATATTGTTTTTTTTTCACATTTTAGATATCACATGTGCAGTGCCCTCCGACGTTGTCTTCGTCTTAGACGGATCAGAAAGTCTGAGCGCGGAGAACTTTTCCAACATGAAGACGTTTGTGATCCAGTTACTCTCCAAATTCCAAGTGTCCTCGTCCTTCGCTAGAGTGGGTGTGATCGTGTTCGGAACAATCCCCGGGGACATCATATACCTAGGCACAGTCAACTACCTTCAGGTGCTCGACCTTACCATACGGAGCCTCAACCAACCCAAATCCGGAACCGGAACCCCAAAAGCCATTGAGAGCATGCGCAGAATGTTCAATGAAAGGGGCAAGTTTTAATTACATAAGTAATTGTTAAATGGGCTGTGTTACGGACAAAAACTTCATATTTTGCTAACTTTCAATTATATATTTTGTTTACTTTCAATTGTATATTATGCTTACTGTAAATTACATATTTTGCTAACTGTAAATATTACATACTTTGTTAATTGTAAATTATATAGTTTGCTAACTGTAAGTTACATACTTTAGTTTTACCTTGACACTTTTCTGACTGTGAGTGTACCGTTAATTAAAGACTTCACTAGTTATTCATTTTAAACAAGTGAATTACAGAATGGCATATTTTTAAATCGTCAGTGAAATGCTATGCTTATATGAGGTAAAAGTCATGACAATTAAGTCCGATACGGTTACGGTAATTAATGTGCTCATATGTAGGTCGAGCGGGCGTCGATAAAGTTGGAATCGTCATCACGGACGGCCGGTCAGTTTCTCCGGAACAAACAAAGCAGCAGGCAGACCTTGCCAAGAGTGCCGGCATCAGCATGATCTCCATAGGATTTGGATCCAATGTGTTCCGGTAAGTTCTCTATCCAATGTGTTCCTTTAAGTCCTCGGATCCAATGTGTTCCGTTAAGTCCTCGTATTTAATGTGTTTCGTTAAGTTCTCGGATCCAATGTGTTCTGGTAAGTCCCCGGATCCAATGTGTTCCGGTAAGTTCTCGGATCCAATGTGTTCCGTTAAGCTCTCGGATCCAATGTGTTTCGTTTTAAGTCCTCGGATCAAATGTGGTCCGGTAAGTCCTCGGATCCAATGTGTTCCGGTAAGTCCTCTGATCCAATATGTTCCGTTAAGTCTTCGTATTCAATGTGTTCCGGTAAGTCCTTTGGTCCAATGTGTTCCGTTAAGTCCTCGGATACAATGCGTTCAAGTTAACCTTGGATCCAATGTGTTCCTTTAAGTTTTCGGTTAAATGTGTTCCGTTAAGCCCTCGATCAAATGTGTTCCGTTAAGCCCTCGATCAAATGTGTTCCGTTTAGCCCTCAGTCAAATGTGTTCCGTTAAGCCCTCAGTCAAATGTGTTCCGTTAAGTCCTCGGTCAAATGTGTTCCGTTAAGCCCTCGGTCAAATGTGTTCCGTTAAGTCCTCGGTCAAATGTGTTCCGTTAAGCCCTCGGTCAAATGTGTTCCGTTAAGCCCTCGGTCAAATGTGTTCCGTTAAGTCCTCGGTCAAATGTGTTCCGTTAAGCCCTAGGTCAAATGTGTTCCGTTAAGCCCTAGGTCAAATGTGTTCCGTTAAGCCCTAGGTCAAATGTGTTCCGTTAAGCCCTCGGTCAAATGTGTTCCGTTAAGCCCTAGGTCAAATGTGTTCCGTTAAGCCCTCGGTCAAATGTGTTCCGTTAAGCCTCGGTCAAATGTGTTCCGTTAAGCCCTAGGTCAAATGTGTTCCGTTAAGCCCTCGGTCAAATGTGTTCCGTTAAGTCCTCGGTCAAATGTGTTCCGTTAAGCCCTAGGTCAAATGTGTTCCGTTAAGTCCTCGGTCCAATATGTTCCGTTAAGCCCTAGGTCAAATGTGTTCCGTTAAGCCCTAGGTCAAATGTGTTCCGTTAAGCCCTAGGTCAAATGTGTTCCGTTAAGCCCTAGGTCAAATGTGTTCCGTTAAGCCCTCGGTCAAATGTGTTCCGTTAAGCCCTAGGTCAAATGTGTTCCGTTAAGCCCTCGGTCAAATGTGTTCCGTTAAGTCCTCGGTCCAATATGTTCCGTTAAGTCCTCGGTCAAATGTGTTTCGGTAATACAGAAAACTGTGGGGATGATTACAGTTATTCTGCCCGCCATCTTGGTGTTTTGTCACAAGTAACGACCCGTCTTCTCTCGTAAAAAACAATGACCATACATATGACCTTGTTATTGACAGTAGAACATGCTATGGTTCTACCTTTTAATCAAGTATTTGGATTTTTACTTGGTTACAGGACTGAGTTGGAGCAAATCGCCAGCAATAGCTCGTTGGTGTTTGAATCGAATGACTTCAACCTTTTACTGAGTGAAGTGGAGATCGCAATGCGCAGTCTCATCTGTCATGGTAAGTTCGGGCATGCGCGGTCTCATCTGCTATAGTAAGTAGGAGCATGCGTGGTCTCATATGTAATGGTTGGAAGGTACTTCTCAAGTCTCACTTCCTTTGTTGATAAATTAGCGGTAATTTTGTCAGATTTGTTGAAATTTTGGGATGGTTTTGTAAGATTTGATGATATTTTGGAATGAATTGTAAGATTTGGTTTTATTTTGGGATGGTGTTGTAAGATTTGTTGAATTTTTTGGATGGTTTTGTAAGATTTTTTGTAATTTTGGGATGGTTTTGTGAGATTTGTTAATATTTTGGGATTATTTGGAAGATTTGTTGAAATTTTGGGATGGTTTTGTAAGATTTGTTGATATTTTGGGATGGTTTTGTAAGATTTGTTGATATTTTGGGATGGTTTTGTAAGATTTGTTGAAATTTTGGGATGGTTTTGTAAGATTTGTTGATATTTTGGGATGGTTTTGTAAGATTTGTTGAAATTTTGGGATGGTTTTGTAAGATTTGTTGATATTTTGGAATGGTTTTGTAAGATTTGTTGATATTTTGGGATGGTTTTGTAAGATTTGTTGAAATTTTGGGATGGTTTTGTAAGATTTGTTGATATTTTGGAATGGTTTTGTAAGATTTGTTGAATTTTTTTTGGATGGTTTTTAAGACCTTTTGTAATTTTGGGATGGTTTTGTGAGATTTGTTAATACTTTGGGATGGTTTTGGAAGATTTGTTGAAATTTTGGGATGGTTTTGTAAGATTTGTTGTTATTTTGGGATGGTTTTGTAAGATTTGTTGATATTTTGGAATGGTTTTGTAAGATTTGTTGAAATTTTGTGATGGTTTTGTAAGATTTGTTGAATTTTTTGGATGGTTCTGTAAGATTTTTTGTAATTTTGAGATGGTTATGTGAGATTTGTTGAAATTTTGGGATGGTTTTGTAAGATTTGTGTATATTTTAGGATGGTTTTGTAAAATTTGTTGATATTTTGGAATGGTTTTGTAAGATTTGTTTAAATTTTGTGATGGTTTTGTAAGATTTGATATTTTGGGATGGTTTTGTAAGATTTGTTGATATTTTGGAATGGTTTTGTAAGATTTGTTGAAATTTTGGGAAGGTTTTGTAAGATTTGTTGTTATTTTGGGATGGTTTTGTAAGATTTGTTGTTATCTTAGGATGGTTTTGTAAGATTTGTTGAAATTTTGGGATGGTTTTGTAAGATTTGTTGAAATTTTGGGATGGTTTTGTAAGATTTGTTGTTATTTTGGGATGGTTTTGTAAGATTTGTTGTTATCTTAGGGTGGTTTTGTAAGATTTGTTGAAATTTTGGGATGGTTTTGTAAGATTTTTTGATATTTTGGGATGGTTTTGTAAGATTTGTTGATATTTTGGGATGGTTTTGGAAGACTTGTTGTTATTTTGGGATAGTTTTGTAAGATTTGTTGAAATTTTGGGATGGTTTTGTAAGATTTGATATTTTGGGATGGTTTTGTGAGATTTGTTGAAATTTTGGGATGGTTTTGTAAGATTTTTTGATATTTTGGGATGGTTTTGTGAGATTTGTTGAAATTTTGGGATGGTTTTGTAAGATTTTTTGATATTTTGGGATGGTTTTGTAAGATTTGTTGATATTTTGGGATGGTTTTGTAAGATTTGTTGATATTTTGGAATGGTTTTGTAAGATTTGGTTTTATTTTGGGATGGTTTTGTAAGATTTGTTGAAATTTTGGGATGGTTTTGTAAGATTTGTTGATATTTTAGAATGGTTTTTTAAGATTTGTTGAATTTTTTGGATGGTTTTTAAGACTTTTTGTAATTTTGGGATGGTTTTGTTAGATTTTTTGTAATTTTGGGAATATTTTGGGATAGTTTGGAAGATTTGTTGTTATTTTGGGATTGTTTTGTAAGATTTGTTGATATTTTGTGATGGTTTTGTAAGATTTGTTGATATTTAGTGATATTTTTTTTTAGATTTGTTGATATTTTGTGATATTGAGTGAAATTTTTTTAAGATTTGTTGATATTTTGGGATGGTTTTGTAAGATTTGTTGTTATCTTAGGGTGGTTTTGTAACATTTGTTGAAATTTTGGGATGGTTTTGTGAGATTTGTTGTAATTTTGGGATGGTTTTGTAAGATTTTTTGATATTTTGGGATGGTTTTGTAAGATTTGTTGATATTTTGGGATGGTTTTGGAAGATTTGTTGTTATTTTGGGATAGTTTTTAAGATTTGTTGAAATTTTGGGATGGTTTTGTAAGATTTGTTGATATTTTGGGATGGTTTTGTAAGATTTGTTGAAATTTTGGGATGGTTTTGTAAGATTTGTTGATATTTTGGGATGGTTTTGTAAGATTTGTTGATATTTTGGGATGGTTTTGTAAGATTTGTTGATATTTTGGAATGGTTTTGTAAGATTTGGTTTTATTTTGGGATGGTTTTGTAAGATTTGTTGAAATTTTGGGATGGTTTTGTAAGATTTGTTGATATTTTAGAATGGTTTTTTAAGATTTGTTGAATTTTTTGGATGGTTTTTAAGACTTTTTGTAATTTTAAGACTTTTTGTAATTTTGGGATGGTTTTGTTAGATTTTTTGTAATTTTGGGAATATTTTGGGATAGTTTGGAAGATTTGTTGTTATTTTGGGATTGTTTTGTAAGATTTGTTGATATTTTGTGATGGTTTTGTAAGATTTGTTGATATTTAGTGATATTTTTTTAGATTTGTTGATATTTTGTGATATTGAGTGAATTTTTTTTAAGATTTGTTGATATTTTGGGATGGTTTTGTAAGATTTGTTGTTATCTTAGGGTGGTTTTGTAACATTTGTTGAAATTTTGGGATGGTTTTGTGAGATTTGTTGTAATTTTGGGATGGTTTTGTAAGATTTGTTATTCTGTTGTAGTGATCACCACCACTGTTTCAACTTCTACCACAACAACGACCACCACACCAGCGCCAACCACACGGGCGCCGACTACACAGGCGCCAACCACACAAGCGCCAACCACACAGGCGCCAACCACACAAGCACCAACCACACAGGCGCCAACAACACAGGCTCCGACAACACAAGCGCCAACCACACAGGCACCTACTACACAAGCGCCAACTACGCAGGCGCGCATCACCCGGGCGCCTACTACGCAGGCGCCGACTACGCGACGTCCAATCACACCGATACCCACAATGCCCCCTACCGGAAGTTTGTTGTCGACAGTTATCAGTAAGTAACGCCTACATAACTCCTAGATCATAAAACCCTCTTAATACTCAGATTAGATTGAATATCAAAACAACGACAAACTTCATTTTTTTGTTTTTATCTTCACAACAATAAGCTTTAAATTGGCTATTCGATATAAGTGAACTCTGTGTGACCTATACGAGTTTAGTAGCTATTATAATGAATTAATTAAAACATTAGTAATATCCAATGATAATGAACTATGAACTTTGTTTAGAATCCGCTGTGGTTTTGTTGTAGGTGACATCTGTCCTAATTGTATAATAGGACGTAATTGGGGATACAGGCCCTACCCTGGGGACTGTACTCGCTACATCTCAATGTTCCCCGACGGCCGGGGCGGCCGAGTAGCTAGTGTACAAAAGTGTCCGTTCGGATCCTGGTGGGACTCCTACAGCGTGTCCTGTCGGTACCCTGTAGACGTCACGTGCACTGACGGTCAGTTCTCGTTATTCCTTCCTTCCTTCCTTCCTTCAGTAGTTTCTCCTCAATACGCCAACTAATCATTCATTCATGTATTTATATATTTTCTCATTGGTGCGTTCGTTCAAACATTAATCCATCAATTTAATTATTTATTTCATCACCTTACTCATTCAAATAATGAATCCTTTCACCAACTTAATCATCCATTCCTGTATATATTTACCTATTCATCCGTTCGTTTGCTTGTTCGTTTATTTATTTATTTTTATTTATTTTTATAGTGTTTTGATTAGCCAGTTTAATGACTCATTTATATCTGGCGATGCAAATAAAAAGGCATGTATTTGAGATTTTAAAAGATATAAAAAATTTTTTTTTCAAATTTCGGTACTAGTTTGTACACGTACACGTATACTTGTGTGTCAATGGTTGTTTATATATGGAAGTCACTCATTCGAGACAGGTGGTCACGTGCACATGGACAGAGGAGTGCATCGAGTACGATACGCATAATATGTGGACGGATTATTATTTTGATTTCTATTCACCTGTGTGGAAATTTTATTTTTAGAAACATCATAGTGACAGCTTAGAGGAGTTGACAAAAGCTAAAAGACTTGGTTTATATATTAGTAGGTGATACAGTTACACAGTAGACAAAGGCTAAGCATATATGTACATGTATAGACTGAGCGCACGGGTGTCAATTTAAGCGCTTTATATAGGGTGAGAGCGTCGGAATACTGGTAGAGAGAAAAACGAAAATCTCATAAATGATTCTTGAAATAAGAGCGCACTCCTATTTTATTTAGATCTTAAATTAAATACTTGTTTAACATGCATTGTCAATTTAAGTATTTGTAATTTTTCTTCCGTGTATCTGTGTGATTGACAGATCCGTGTCGTGGCATTAGTTACGGTGCCTTCCCTATGGAGGACCTCTGTTCCGGGTTTTGGTACTGTATCAATGGTAAAGCCTATCCCTCGTGCTGCCCCAAACAGAACCAGCGTTTCCTTGGTAACGGGCCACAACTAAATTGTTCCGACGATGTTTTCTGTGCCGATAGTTGCCCGCCAGCGGACCTTAACAGGCTCACAGGACAGACAGGTAATTATCTTAATGAATAGTTCATGCAAATTACAATTTAATTGTACATTAAATTACGTAAATGACATTTGCGTCAGGGATAAAATTAGGAACACCAACTACACTTTTAAATATCCCCCGCCCAACGAACAAATGGGTTCCGTCCGTCCGTCTGTCCGTCCGTACGAATGGTTTCCGAAGCATAACTCTAAAACCAGTAGAGATATTTCCACGAAACTTCATAGACACATTGGTCTTATGGTCTAGTAGTGCCTTTTGCTATTTTTAGGTTTTCATTTTTTGTACTTTTTCCGTAACCATGGAAACATTGCTGAAAATATCATATTTTTGTACCAGGTTCGTTTCCGCAGCATAACTGGAAAACCGGTTGAGATATATGCACGGAACTCCATAGGCACATTATTCTTCTGGTCTAGTAGTGCCTTTTGCTATTTTAAGGTTTTCACTTTTTGTACTTTTTTCTGTAACCATGGAAACATTGCTGAAAATGACAGATTTTTGTGTAAGAATCGTTTCCGGAGCACAACTCTAAAACCAGCAGAGATATTTCCACGAAACTTCATAGACACATTTTTTTATGGTCTAGTAGTACCTATTGCTATTTTTAGGTTTTCATTTTTTGCACTTTTTCCGTTACCATGGAAACATTGCTGAAAATATCATGGTAAATGGTAAATGTTACTTTGCAAAACTCCACCCATCTTTGTGTATATAGTCTAATATAAATGTCAAGGCTGTATACCTGATTCAACAATTGCAGCCCCGCTCTACTTGAATTATACTCCATCCTTCTTTAGCTCAACATCCTTTTTCCTGGGTTTTTTTTCATACACATAAGTCTCCACAATCAAAATTACTTCAGCTTTGATATCTCCATTGGCGGGGAATCTGAATGACTATGTCCTTGTTTCGAATATATAAGTGTAAACATAAAGGGAAACGGTCTCCTGTAGCATGATTAATGAGTAACTTCTCTTTGACTTCGGTCTGAAGAAGGCCGTATAGTGGCTGAATATATATTCCATAGACATAATTTTTATTTTACTTTGAATTTATTTTGGCCTTTTATTTCGGATTATTAATATACTAGCTTTAAACCGTTTTCACCTCATTATGATTCCCTTTGTTTAATTCCGTCTTTCTAATCCTCCAGAGTTACTTCCCTTAGTTTAACTCTGTCTATATAATCCTACAGAGTTACTTCCCTTGTTTTAACTCCTTCTATCTTATCCTCAAAAGTTGCCTCCCTTTGTTTTACTCCGTCACTCTGGTACTCCAGAGTTGCATCCCTTGGTTTAACTCTATCACACTGGTTGTCTAGAGTTGCATCCCTTGGTTTAACTCTGTAACTAAGGTTTTCCATAGTTACTTACCTTGGTTAAAATCTTTAACTCTGGTTCTTCATAGTTACTCCCCTTGGTTAAACCCCTCTACTCTGGTTTTCCAGAGTTGCATCCCTTGGTTTAACTCCTTAACTCTGGTTCTTCGGAGTTCATCCCTTGGTTAAACTCCGTAACTCTGGTTTTCCATAGTTACTTCCCTTGGTTAAACTCCTAGTTACTTCCCTTGGTTAAACTCCTTTACTCTGGTTCTTCGGAGTTAATCCCTTGGTTAAAATCCGTAACTCTGGTTTATCAGAGTTACTTACCTTGACTCCGTAACTCTGGTTCTCCATAGTTACTTCCCTTGGTTAAGCTCCTTAACTTTAGTTCTCCAGAGTTGCATCCCTTGGTTAAACTCCGTAACTCTGGTTCTCCGGAGTTGCTTCCCTAGGTTAAACTCCTTTACTGTGGTTTTCCAGAATTGCACCTCTTGGTTAAACTCCTGAACTCTGGTTCTCCAGAGTTACTTCCCTTGGTTAAACTCCATCAATCTAATCCTCCAAAGTTACTTCCCTTGGTTTAACTCCGTCATTCTGGTTGAGAGTTTTATCCCTTAATTTAACTCTATCACACTAGAACTCCAGAGTTGCATCCCTTAATTTAACTCTATCACACTAGAACTCCAGAGTTGCATCCCTTAATTTAACTCTATCACACTAGAACTCCAGAGTTGCATCCCTTAATTTAACTCTATCACACTAGAACTCCAGAGTTGCATCCCTTGGTTTAACTCTTTAACTCTGGTTGAGAGTTTAATCCCTTGGTTTTACTCTATCACACTGGTTCTCTAGAGTTGCATCCCTTGGTTTAACTCTATCACTATCTAAACTGGTGATGAAGGAAGCCAAGGTTTTTGGCGATGGCATGATTAACATGTGGAGATTCTCAAACTCAGATTTCCAACGGAGCCTCGTTATCACGTTCAAGTTCAGGTACAGTTGGCAGTAAAAACACTAAGGCAGCTATAATGACACTTGTCCTTATTGTTTATGTTACAGTTTGTGCAAGTTATCCACATCCCTCTGACCGAACTCAATATTTAGAGTACGCTCCCGGAAGTGGAAACATAACGCGTGATTGTGCAACCGGAACCTATTTTATACCAGCTGACTGCGCATGCACGGGAATTGATGACCTCGCTAGTCTACCCCTCCAAAGTAAGTAGATGTACAAAGTTATACGCGTGACAGTGACATGAGTCTGTGGTATACTGTATGTGTATGATTGTGTTGTCAGACTGTGATCCTGAGGTGTACTGTATGTGTATGATTGTGTCGTACAGTATGTGTATGATTGTGTCGACAGACTGTGATCCTGAGGTGTACTGTATGTGTATGATTGTGTTGACAGACTGTGATCCTGAGGTGTACTGTATGTGTATGATTGTGTGGACAGGCTGTGATCCTGAGGTGTACTGTATGTGTATGATTGTGTTGACAGGCTGTGATCCTGAGGTGTACTTTGTGTGTACTGTATGATTGTGTTGACAGGCTATGATCCTGAGGTGTACTGAATGTGTTATGTTTATTTTTCGACAGGCTGTGATCCCGAGGTTTACTTTAACTTCGATGATAACTTCAGTGATCTGTCCGGAAATGAGATCGCCGCTGGACTAGAGAATGTTGCCTTGGTGATGAAGGAAGCCAAGTTTTTTGGCGATGGCATGATTAACATGTGGAGATTCTCAAATTCAGATTTCCAACGGAGCCTCGTTATCACGTTCAAGTTCAGGCCTGATGACGTCATCACACCTGGACCAATCCAGGCGGTCGTTACAAACTGTATCTTCAGTGACCAAGAGGAAGCGTCCGTGGCTATCAGTCTCATCCCGGGAAGTGACCCGAACGTTCTATATTTCAAGACGCAGACGACACAAGGTGTGGCAGAATTGTTTGTCCCGTTTGACGTAAGTCTCCTCGCTCTGACGTCAGATTGGCGGACATCTTGAATTTAAATATTTTTCTTCATTCGCAGCTAGGTAATACACCTTGCACTTTTATTCAGCTCGATTCTAATTTCACAATTTAACATTGACCAGTCTGGCGACTTTGGACATGATGTCGGTGTCATGACTAATACGTTTAAACTGTCATTTGTACATGCTATATACACTAGTAAATATAATCCCATGGTTATTTGGTGACAGAAAATGTTCTCTATGGACTTGCTAAACTAAAATGTACAAGCTTTTGCAAATTAGCCAATTTACCAACAATTTTACACAACAATATACGAGTCAACACTGATATCTAAGGTTTGGACCGATGTATAGATATTTTATATCAACTGTGTTATTTTCATGTACACCTAGCAAGTGATATAAAGGTAAACAAAATATTACTAGTTTATACAGGGTCTAAATCTTAACTTAAGAGTGGATAGACTGGTTCACTTCCCTTAGTTCTCTACTCTCCGCCAGGTTGCGCTCCGCTCACTACGGAGCGTACACAAGGGAGGTAACTGAGGCGGGAACCAGTCTAGTGTTATTCTATTATTATTTTGTTTGTACTTCAGCCAAGCTCCACAAGTTCTGTTGTGTACATCTACGATGGAATGAAACTCATCGGCCGCGTGAACAGTGAGGAGCGCACAGCTCCCCTCTCAGGTGAGTCTGACGTGTAGATATCTGTGTTCTATGTACCAGGTAGTATAATGATCTGTGTTCTATGTACCAGGTGATATATTAATCTGTGTTCTATGTACCAGGTGATATATTAACCTGTGTTATATGTACAAGGTGATATATTAATGGTGTGTTCTATGTACCTGGTGATATGTCAATGTGTGTGTTCTATGTACCAGGTGATTATATTAATGTGTGTTCTATGTACCAGGTGATATATTAATGTGTGTTCTATGTACCAGGTGATATATTGATCTGTGTTCTATGTACCAGGTGTATATATCAATCTGTGTTCTATGTACAAGGTGATATATTGATCTGTGTTCTATGTACCAGGTGATATATCAATCTGTGTTCTATGTACCAGGTGATATATTAGTGTGTGTGTTCTATGTACCAGGTGATATATTAATGTATGTTCTATGTAACCAGGTGATATATTAATCTGTGTTCTATGTACCAGGTGATATATTACGCCGACAGAGTGGTATTGTTATTGGAGCTGGGAGTATGATGTCAAACTACCGTGGGAGTCTTGACGAGGTAAATAACTACATCATAGTTATACTACAGTATACTTATACCACAATAAACTTATATTACACTATACATATATACTTATACTACAATATACTTATACTACAACATACATACTACAACAACCATACTTATACTACAATATACTTATACTACAATACAACTACAACAACATATATATACTACAATATATACTACAATATACTTATACTACAATATACTTATACTACAACAATAGTACTTACTTATACTACAATATACTTATACTACAATATACTTATACTACAATATACTTATACTACAATATACTTATACTACAATATACTACTACAATATACTTATACTACAACATAACTTTATACTACAACATACTTATACTACAATATACTTATACTACAATATACTTATACTACAATATACTTATACTACATACAACTTATACTACAATATACTTATACTACAATTATACTTATACTACAATATACTTATACTACAATATACTATACTACACAATATACTACAATATACTTATACTACAATATACTTATACTACAATATACTTATACTACAATATACTTATACTACAATATAACTTATACTACAATATACTTATACTACAATATACTTATACTACAATATACTTATACTACAATATACTTATACTACAACACTATACAATATACTATACTACAACATACTTATACTACAATATACTTTTATACTACAATATACTTATACTACAATATACTTATACTACAATATACCTTATACTACAATATACTATACTACAATATACTTATACTACAATATACTTATATACTACAATATACTTATACTACAATATACTTATACTACAATATACATATACTACAATATACTTATACTACAATATACTTTATACTACATATACTTATACTACAACATACTTATACTACAATATACTTATACTACACTATACTTATACTATACAACATACTTATACTACAATATATTTATACTACACATACTTATACTACAATATACTTATACTACAATATACTTATACTACAATATACTTATACTACAATATAACAATATACTTACTACAATATACTTATACTACAATATACTTATACTACACATATACTTATACTACAATATACTTATATGACATAACATATTATACTACAACATACTTATACTACAATATACTTTATACTACAATATACTTATATACTACAAACATACTTATATACATTACTACAATATGCTTATATACTACAATATACTATATACATATACTACAATATAACTTAATACTACAATTCATTACTACAATATACTTATACTACAATATACATATACTATACTACAATATACTGTATACTACAATATACTTATACTACAATATACTTATACTACTTATACTACTCACAATATACTTATACTACAATATACTTATATACTTAAACATACTATATACTATACTACAATATACTTATACTATACGATATACTACAACATACTTATACTACAATATACATATACAATATACTTATACTACAACATACGTATACACAATATACTTATACTACAATATAACTTATATTACTTATACTACAATATACTTATACTACAATATACATACTATATACTTACTATACTACAACATACTTATACTACAACAAAATTATCTAAGCAATACTTATAGCTACAACATACTTATACTAACAACATACTTATACTAACAACATACTTATACTACAATATCCTTAAACAAAAAACTTATATACTATATACTAACAATATACTTATACTACAATATATTTATACTACAGACATATTAATACAATACATTTATACTACAATAAACTTATACTACAATATACTTATAACTTATACTACAATATACTTATACTACAATATACTCTTATACCTACAATATACTGTATACACAATATACATATAACTATCACAATATACAACACTACAACTTACATCTACTACAATATACTTATACTACAACAACACTATACTTACAATATACTTATAAATGTACATTATACTACAATTATACTTATATACCTACAACAATACTTTATACTACAATATAACTTATACTACAATATACTTATACTACTACATACTTTATATCTACAATATACTTATAGCTACTATACTACTACAATATACTTAGTTATACTACAACATAACTTATACTAAGCTATACAATTATAACTTACAAACTACGTCAAACTACAATATGACTTAATAATCCATATACTACAATAAATCTTATATATACTTATACTACAACTATACTTATACAAACAACCATAGCCTATACTAACAATATACTTATACTACAATATACTTTTATACTATACTACAACAAACTTATAACTACTATAGTATACTTAATGACTACTACATTTACCATACTACACTACACACTATACTTACCCTTAGCAATATACTATATACCACAATATAACTATATACTACCAATATACTTATACTACAATATAGCTTATACTTACATACTTTAAATATACTAAGATCCAATATACTTAAATATATCTTCTACAACAATATACTATACTACATAGCATACTTATACTACTTACATATTACATATACTACAATATACTTATACTATAATAGTATACCTATACTATACTACCTGACTGGTGGTATATACTTATATACCTATACTATATATACTCTTAAATACAATATACTTAAGAACTACAATATACTTATACTACAATATATTTATAATAACTTCTACTAAATATACTTATAATCTACTACCACATACTTATACTAACGAATATACTTATACTACAACATACTTACTACTATACTACATAATACTATACTACACTATAACTAATACTATAACTTAAAGTATAACTTATACGACAATATACTTATACTACCACTATACTACTATTATACTTATACTACAATATACTCATATACGACAAATATAAACTTAATACTACAACATATATATCTTAAATATACTCTATACCTACATTATACCTATACTATAACTAATACTATAAATATATATAATACTTAAATATACTTATACTACAATTATACATCATACTACAACATACTTATACTACAACTATACTTACTACTATTAAATATACTTTATACTATACAATATACTTATATACTTATACTACAAAATACTTATACAATATACTTATACTACAATACTTATACTTATACTACAATATACTTATACAATTATACTATAATATACATATACTACTTATCTACAATATACTTATATACTTTATACTACAATATACTTATACTATACATACAATACTTATACTTACAACATACTATACTACGAATATACTTATACACAATATACTTATACTACTTATATACTATACAACTACATACATATACTACAATATACTTATACTACAACCTACTTATACACAAATATACATATACTACATATATACTTATACTACATAATACTTATACATACTTACGTACTACAATATACATATACTACAATATAACTTATACTACAACATACTATACTAACATACTATTACTTATACTTATACGACTATACTACATACAATTACTTATACTACATAAAATACTATATTATACATATACTACAATATAACTATTATTACATATACTACAATATACTTATATACATACAATTATACTTATACTACAATATACTTTATACCTACAATATCCTATACTACACATATACTTATATACAATATACTTATACTACATCCTACTTATACTTTATTGATATACCTTATACTACATCACTACTAAACTACTATTCTACAATATACTTATACTACAATATACTTATACTATACTACTATATAACTATATACTACCCTATACTTATATACAATATACTAACACTATACTTATACTACAATTATACTTATACTACAACATACTTATACTACAACATACTTATACTACAATATACTTATACTATACTACAATATACTTATACTACAATATACTTATACTATAATATACTTATACTATAATTATACTTATACTACAATATACTATTATACTACAACATACATACTATATACAATATACTTATACTACACTATATACTTATACTACAAATACTTATACTACAATATACTTATACATACTATATACTCTACTACAAATACTTATACTACAATTTACTTATACTACAACAATACTTATACTACAACATACTCTATACTACAATTTATACTTATACTACATAACAATATACTTTATACAATATACATACTATATACTTATACTACAACATACTTTATACTACAACATACTTATACTATACTAAACTATACTTATATACTACAATATACTTTTATACTACAATTACTTAGATACTTATACTACAATATACTTATACTACAATATATTTATACTACAATATACTTATATACCAATATACACATATACTACAATATACTTATACTACAATATACTATTACTACAACATACTTATACTACAATATACTTATACTACAATAATATACTTATACTACAATCTAACTTATACTACATATACTTACTACAATATATATATACTACAATATACTTATACTACAATATACTTATACTACAATATTCTTATACTACAATATACTTATACTACAATATACTTATACTACAATTATACTTATACTACAATATACTTATACTACAATATATTATATACATATACTACAATATACTTATACTACAATATATACTTATACTACAACATACTTATACTACAATATACTTATACTACAATATACTTATACTACAATATACTTATACTACAATATACTTATACTACAATATACTTATACTACAATATACTTATACTACTAATATACTTATACTACAATATACTTATACTACAAAATATTTATACTACATATATACTTATACTACAACATACTACTTATACTACAATATACTTATACTACAACATACTTATACTACAACTAACTTATACTTATATACTTATACTACAATATACTTATACTACAACATACTTATACTACAACATACTTATACTACAATATACTTATACTACAATATATTACTACTACAATATACTATACTACAATATACTTATACTACAATATACTTATACTACAATATACTTATACTACAATATACTTATATACTACAACATACTTATACTACAACATACTTATTACAATATACTTATACTACAATATACTTATACTACAATATACTTATACTACAATATACTTATACTACAAATATACTTATACTACAATATACTTATACTACAATTATACTTATACTACAACAATACTTATACTACAATATATTATACTACAAACTATACTTATACTACAATATACTTATACTACAATATACTTATACTACAACATACTTATACTACAATATACTTATACTACAATATTACTTATACTACAATATACTTATACTACAATATATTTATACTACAATATACTTATACTACAATATACTTATACTACAATATATTTTATACTACATATACTTATACTTTAATACTACAATATACTTATACTACAATATACTTATACTACAACTACAATACTTATACTACAATATACTTACTACACAATACTTATACTACAATATACTTATACTACAATATACTTATACTACAAACATACTTATACTACAATATACTTATATACTTATACTACAAATATACTTATACTACAATATACTTATACTACAATATATACTACAATATACTTATACTACAATATACTTATACTACAATATACATTTATACTATATACTTATACTACAATATACTTATACTACAATATACTTATACTACAATATACTTATACTACAATATACTTACTACTACAATATAACTTAATATACTTATACTACTACAATATACTTATACTACAATATACTTATATACTACAATATACTTATACTACAATATACTTATACTACAATATACTTATACTACAATATACTTATACTACAATATTTACTTATACTACAATATACTTATACTACAATATACTTATATACTACTTATACTACAATATACTTATACTACAATATACTTATACTACAACATACTTATACTACAATATACTTATACTACAATATACTTATACTACAATATATTTATACTACAATATACTTATACTACAACATACTTATACTACAACATACTTATACTACAACATACTTATACTACAACATACTTATACTACAATATACTTATACTACAATATACTTATACTACAATATACTTATACTACAACATACTTATACTACAATATACTTATACTACAATATACTTATATACTTATACTACAATATACTTATACTACAATATACTTATATTACAATATACTTATATATACTTATACTACAATATGCTTACACTACAATATACTTATATATAGCATAGGTAAACAAATACAAAGAAGTAATTCTAACAGTGTTCTAACATTCTAATTACTTGTTTCCCCTATATTTACTACTTTAAGTAATTCGTATCCTACAGACATATGTCTATAGGGACCCAGTGTTATATGGAAAATAACTGTTGATATTACTCCATTAACCCATAGCTAAACAGTAGTTATACTATATTATGTAATATCATTAAGTCGTCATTTTAACACGTATCTGTACAATACTATTATTTATACCACTTCTGCTGTGTTACAGTTTAGACTCTACACTTGCATCCCTAATGGAATCTACACGGCCGCCGGCAGACGGTAAAGCCACTATCAATGGCCATTAAATAAAGGTTTCAACTATGGTTGTCTATTCAGTTAATTCCAATAAAGATTGTGACAACATTTGTAATCTACTATTGGGATATCAATTTAAGATTCCATATTTGACAATAATTTCAAAATTATGTAATAGAATTATTTTTATTGTTAATATTTCATCCTTTTAAGTCACAGTATCTAGTTAGGAATTAATTTTTCATATATTTATTATCAAGTTGATTTTTCTAAGTAGTATTTTCCAATAATATTTCATGACTGCATTTAATTCATTTAACAGTACGTACATGACTACATTATTTTACAATACGTACACAACTACGATATTTTACAATACATACACGACTTCATTATTTTACAGTACGTACATGACTACATTATTTTACAATACGTACACGACTACATTATTTTACACTACGTACATGACTTCATTATTTTACAATACGTACATGACTACATTATTTTACAATACGTACACGACTACATTATTTTACAGTACGTACATGACTACATTATTTTACAATACGTACACGACTACATTATTTTACACAACGTACATGACTACATTAGTTTACAGTACGTACATGACTACATTATTTTACAGTACGTACATGACTACATTATTTCACAATACGTACATGACTACATTATTTTACAGTATGTACATCAGCGTATTTTACAGTATGTGTGTGAAGTAGTTTATTTCATCTATAGATTTACCGATACATTGTCTTGTTTCAGTATAAATGTTTATTATTTCGTTTGTTAAATTGTACGATTATTCTTTTCATTACTGTACCGACCGTTAAACTCTGGGATCGTTTATCGTATACCACCATTCCATCACTATAAATCACGTGATCATGTATATTGCTGTTTTTGTTTGCATATAAATCGAATTGATATATATATATCTATATATATATATTGATCATTGCTATGTGTTGTAATGTTCCGTATCCAGTACGCTTTGTGCCCACTGAATATAAAAGTTAGTTTTCTATGGTGTACGTGTTATTGACTTTTAACTTACATTGTATGGTAGTCCCAAGATATCACTTTTCTGACATTATCTGTGTTGTATTTAGTTTTCACTATCTCGGTCGAATATCATTTAACCGTTTTATTCTACCAATAGGATTGTTCATGGTTATAGAATGATGTCCTCTAGGCCAGTATGATTGTTCATGGTTATAGAGTGATGTCCTCTAGGCCAGTATGATTGTTCATGGTTATAGAGTGATGTCCTCTAGGCCAATAGGATTGTTCATGGTTATAGAGTGATGTCCTCTAGGCCAGTATGATTGTTCATGGTTATAGAGTGATGTCCTCTAGGCCAGTATGATTGTTCATGGTTATAGAGTGATGTCCTCTAGGCCAATATGATTGTTCATGGTTATAGAGTGATGTCCTCTAGGCCAATATGATTGTTCATGGTTATAGAGTGATGTCCTCTAGGCCAGTATGATTGTTCATGGTTATAGAGTGATGTCCTCTAGGCCAGTAGGATTGTTCATGGTTATAGAGTGATGTCCTCTAGGCCAGTAGGATTGTTCATGGTTATAGAGTGATGTCCTCTAGGCCAATATGATTGTTCATGGTTATAGAGTGATGTCCTCTAGGCCAGTAGGATTGTTCATGGTTATAGAGTGATGTCCTCTAGGCCAATAGGATTGTTCATGGTTATAGAGTGATGTCCTCTTGGCCAGTAGGATTGTTCATGGTTATAGAGTGATGTCCTCTAGGCCAGTATGATTGTTCATGGTTATAGAGTGATGTCCTCTTGGCCAGTAGGATTGTTCATGGTTATAGAGTGATGTCCTCTTGGCCAGTAGGATTGTTCATGGTTATAGAGTGATGTCCTCTAGGCCAGTAGGATTGTTCATGGTTATAGAGTGATGTCCTCTAGGCCAGTAGGATTGTTCATGGTTATAGAGTGATGTCCTCTAGGCCAGTATGATTGTTCATGGTTATAGAGTGATGTCCTCTAGGCCAGTAGGATTGTTCATGGTTATAGAGTGATGTCCTCTAGGCCAATAGGATTGTTCATGGTTATAGAGTGATGTCCTCTAGGCCAGTATGATTGTTCATGGTTATAGAGTGATGTCCTCTAGGCCAATAGGATTGTTCATGGTTATAGAGTGATGTCCTCTAGGCCAGTAGGATTGTTCATGGTTATAGAGTGATGTCCTCTAGGCCAATAGGATTGTTCATGGTTATAGAGTGATGTCCTCTAGGCCAGTATGATTGTTCATGGTTATAGAGTGATGTCCTCTAGGCCAGTAGGATTGTTCATGGTTATAGAGTGATGTCCTCTAGGCCAGTAGGATTGTTCATGGTTATAGAGTGATGTCCTCTAGGCCAGTAGGATTGTTCATGGTTATAGAGTGATGTCCTCTAGGCCAATAGGATTGTTCATGGTTATAGAGTGATGTCCTCTAGGCCAATAGGATTGTTCATGGTTATAGAGTGATGTCCTCTAGGCCAGTAGGATTGTTCATGGTTATAGAGTGATGTCCTCTAGGCCAATAGGATTGTTCATGGTTATAGAGTGATGTCCTCTAGGCCAATAGGATTGTTCATGGTTATAGAGTGATGTCCTCTAGGCCAATAGGATTGTTCATGGTTATAGAGTGATGTCCTCTTGGCCAATAGGATTGTTCATGGTTATAGAGTGATGTCCTCTTGGCCAATAGGATTGTTCATGGTTATAGAGTGATGTCCTCTAGGCCAATAGGATTGTTCATGGTTATAGAGTGATGTCCTCTAGGCCAGTAGGATTGTTCATGGTTATAGAGTGATGTCCTCTGGCCATAGGTTCATGGTTATAGAGTGATGTCCTCTAGGCCATAGGATTGTTCATGGTTATAGAGTGATGTCCTCTAGGCCAATGTAGGATTGTTCATGGTTATAGAGTGATGTCCTCTAGGCCAATAGGATTGTTCATGGTTATAGAGTGATGTCCTCTAGGCCAGTATGATTGTTCATGGTTATAGAGTGATGTCCTCTAGGCCAGTAGGATTGTTCATGGTTATAGAGTGATGTCCTCTAGGCCAGTATGATTGTTCATGGTTATAGAGTGATGTCCTCTAGGCCAGTATGATTGTTCATGGTTATAGAGTGATGTCCTCTAGGCCAATATGATTGTTCATGGTTATAGAGTGATGTCCTCTAGGCCAATAGGATTGTTCATGGTTATAGAGTGATGTCCTCTAGGCCAGTAGGATTGTTCATGGTTATAGAGTGATGTCCTCTAGGCCAGTATGATTGTTCATGGTTATAGAGTGATGTCCTCTAGGCCAGTATGATTGTTCATGGTTATAGAGTGATGTCCTCTAGGCCAGTAGGATTGTTCATGGTTATAGAGTGATGTCCTCTAGGCCAGTAGGATTGTTCATGGTTATAGAGTGATGTCCTCTAGGCCAATAGGATTGTTCATGGTTATAGAGTGATGTCCTCTAGGCCAGTAGGATTGTTCATGGTTATAGAGTGATGTCCTCTAGGCCAATAGGATTGTTCATGGTTATAGAGTGATGTCCTCTAGGCCAGTAGGATTGTTCATGGTTATAGAGTGATGTCCTCTAGGCCAATATGATTGTTCATGGTTATAGAGTGATGTCCTCTTGGCCAATAGGATTGTTCATGGTTATAGAGTGATGTCCTCTAGGCCAATAGGATTGTTCATGGTTATAGAGTGATGTCCTCTAGGCCAATAGGATTGTTCATGGTTATAGAGTGATGTCCTCTAGGCCAGTAGGATTGTTCATGGTTATAGAGTGATGTCCTCTAGGCCAGTATGATTGTTCATGGTTATAGAGTGATGTCCTCTAGGCCAATAGGATTGTTCATGGTTATAGAGTGATGTCCTCTAGGCCAATAGGATTGTTCATGGTTATAGAGTGATGTCCTCTAGGCCAATAGGATTGTTCATGGTTATAGAGTGATGTCCTCTAGGCCAATAGGATTGTTCATGGTTATAGAGTGATGTCCTTTAGGCCAGCAGTAGGATTGTTCATGGTTATAGAGTGATGTCCTCTAGGCCAGTAGGATTGTTCATGGTTATAGAGTGATGTCCTCTAGGCCAATAGGATTGTTCATGGTTATAGAGTGATGTCCTCTAGGCCAGTATGATTGTTCATGGTTATAGAGTGATGTCCTCTAGGCCAGTAGGATTGTTCATGGTTATAGAGTGATGTCCTCTAGGCCAATAGGATTGTTCATGGTTATAGAGTGATGTCCTCTAGGCCAATATGATTGTTCATGGTTATAGAGTGATGTCCTCTAGGCCAGTATGATTGTTCATGGTTATAGAGTGATGTCCTCTAGGCCAGTATGATTGTTCATGGTTATAGAGTGATGTCCTCTAGGCCAGTATGATTGTTCATGGTTATAGAGTGATGTCCTTTAGGCCAATAGGATTGTTCATGGTTATAGAGTGATGTCCTCTAGGCCAATAGGATTGTTCATGGTTATAGAGTGATGTCCTCTAGGCCAATATGATTGTTCATGGTTATAGAGTGATGTCCTCTAGGCCTGTATGATTGTTCATGGTTATAGAGTGATGTCCTCTAGGCCAATAGGATTGTTCATGGTTATAGAGTGATGTCCTCTAGGCCAATATGGATTGTTCATGGTTATAGAGTGATGTCCTCTAGGCCAATAGGATTGTTCATGGTTATAGAGTGATGTCCTCTAGGATGTATAGGATTGTTCATGGTTATAGAGTGATGTCCTCTAGGCCAATATGATTGTTCATGGTTATAGAGTGATGTCCTCTAGGCCAGTAGGATTGTTCATGGTTATAGAGTGATGTCCTCTAGGCCAGTAGGATTGTTCATGGTTATAGAGTGATGTCCTCTAGGCCAATAGGATTGTTCATGGTTATAGAGTGATGTCCTCTAGGCCAATAGGATTGTTCATGGTTATAGAGTGATGTCCTCTAGGCCAATAGGATTGTTCATGGTTATAGAGTGATGTCCTCTAGGCCAGTAGGATTGTTCATGGTTATAGAGTGATGTCCTTTAGGCCAATATGATTGTTCATGGTTATAGAGTGATGTCCTCTTGGCCAGTAGGATTGTTCATGGTTATAGAGTGATGTCCTCTAGGCCAGTAGGATTGTTCATGGTTATAGAGTGATGTCCTCTAGGCCAATAGGATTGTTCATGGTTATAGAGTGATGTCCTCTAGGCCAGTAGGATTGTTCATGGTTATAGAGTGATGTCCTCTAGGCCAATAGGATTGTTCATGGTTATAGAGTGATGTCCTCTAGGCCAATAGGATTGTTCATGGTTATAGAGTGATGTCCTCTAGGCCAGTAGGATTGTTCATGGTTATAGAGTGATGTCCTCTAGGCCAATAGGATTGTTCATGGTTATAGAGTGATGTCCTCTTGGCCAGTAGGATTGTTCATGGTTATAGAGTGATGTCCTCTAGGCCAATAGGATTGTTCATGGTTATAGAGTGATGTCCTCTAGGCCAATAGGATTGTTCATGGTTATAGAGTGATGTCCTCTAGGCCAATAGGATTGTTCATGGTTATAGAGTGATGTCCTCTAGGCCAATAGGATTGTTCATGGTTATAGAGTGATGTCCTCTAGGCCAATAGGATTGTTCATGGTTATAGAGTGATGTCCTCTAGGCCAGTAGGATTGTTCATGGTTATAGAGTGATGTCCTCTAGGCCAGTATGATTGTTCATGGTTATAGAGTGATGTCCTCTAGGCCAGTAATAGGATTGTTCATGGTTATAGAGTGATGTCCTCTAGGCCAATAGGATTGTTCATGGTTATAGAGTGATGTCCTCTAGGCCAATAGGATTGTTCATGGTTATAGAGTGATGTCCTCTAGGCCAATAGGATTGTTCATGGTTATAGAGTGATGTCCTCTAGGCCAGTATGATTGTTCATGGTTATAGAGTGATGTCCTCTAGGCCAGTAGGATTGTTCATGGTTATAGAGTGATGTCCTCTAGGCCAGTAGGATTGTTCATGGTTATAGAGTGATGTCCTCTAGGCCAATAGGATTGTTCATGGTTATAGAGTGATGTCCTCTAGGCCAATAGGATTGTTCATGGTTATAGAGTGATGTCCCTCTAGGCCAATAGGATTGTTCATGGTTATAGAGTGATGTCCTCTAGGCCAATAGGATTGTTCATGGTTATAGAGTGATGTCCTCTAGGCCAATAGGATTGTTCATGGTTATAGAGTGATGTCCTCTAGGCCAATAGGATTGTTCATGGTTATAGAGTGATGTCCTCTAGGCCAATAGGATTGTTCATGGTTATAGAGTGATGTCCTCTAGGCCAGTATGATTGTTCATGGTTATAGAGTGATGTCCTCTAGGCCAGTAGGATTGTTCATGGTTATAGAGTGATGTCCTCTAGGCCAATAGGATTGTTCATGGTTATAGAGTGATGTCCTCTAGGCCAATAGGATTGTTCATGGTTATAGAGTGATGTCCTCTAGGCCATAGGATTGTTCATGGTTATAGAGTGATGTCCTCTAGGCCAGTAGGATTGTTCATGGTTATAGAGTGATGTCCTCTAGGCCAATAGGATTGTTCATGGTTATAGAGTGATGTCCTCTTGGCCAATAGGATTGTTCATGGTTATAGAGTGATGTCCTTTAGGCCAGTAGATTGTTCATGGTTATAGAGTGATGTCCTCTAGGCCAATAGGATTGTTCATGGTTATAGAGTGATGTCCTCTAGGCCAATAGGATTGTTCATGGTTATAGAGTGATGTCCTCTAGGCCAATAGGATTGTTCATGGTTATAGAGTGATGTCCTTTAGGCCAGTAGGATTGTTCATGGTTATAGAGTGATGTCCTCTAGGCCAGTAGGATTGTTCATGGTTATAGAGTGATGTCCTCTAGGCCAGTAGGATTGTTCATGGTTATAGAGTGATGTCCTCTAGGCCAGTAGGATTGTTCATGGTTATAGAGTGATGTCCTCTAGGCCAGTAGGATTGTTCATGGTTATAGAGTGATGTCCTCTAGGCCAATAGGATTGTTCATGGTTATAGAGTGATGTCCTCTAGGCCAGTATGATTGTTCATGGTTATAGAGTGATGTCCTCTAGGCCAGTATGATTGTTCATGGTTATAGAGTGATGTCCTCTAGGCCAATAGGATTGTTCATGGTTATAGAGTGATGTCCTCTAGGCCAATAGGATTGTTCATGGTTATAGAGTGATGTCCTCTAGGCCAATAGGATTGTTCATGGTTATAGAGTGATGTCCTCTAGGCCAGTATAGGATTGTTCATGGTTATAGAGTGATGTCCTCTAGGCCAATAGGATTGTTCATGGTTATAGAGTGATGTCCTCTAGGCCAGTAGGATTGTTCATGGTTATAGAGTGATGTCCTCTAGGCCAGTAGGATTGTTCATGGTTATAGAGTGATGTCCTCTAGGCCAATAGGATTGTTCATGGTTATAGAGTGATGTCCTCTTAGGCCAGTAGGATTGTTCATGGTTATAGAGTGATGTCCTCTTGGCCAATATGATTGTTCATGGTTATAGAGTGATGTCCTCTAGGCCAGTATGATTGTTCATGGTTATAGAGTGATGTCCTCTAGGCCAGTAGGATTGTTCATGGTTATAGAGTGATGTCCTCTAGGCCAGTAGGATTGTTCATGGTTATAGAGTGATGTCCTCTAGGCCAGTATGATTGTTCATGGTTATAGAGTGATGTCCTCTAGGCCAGTATGATTGTTCATGGTTATAGAGTGATGTCCTCTTGGCCAGTATGATTGTTCATGGTTATAGAGTGATGTCCTCTAGGCCAGTAGGATTGTTCATGGTTATAGAGTGATGTCCTCTTAGGCCAGTAGGATTGTTCATGGTTATAGAGTGATGTCCTCTAGGCCAATAGGATTGTTCATGGTTATAGAGTGATGTCCTCTAGGCCAGTAGATTGTTCATGGTTATAGAGTGATGTCCTCTAGGCCAGTAGGATTGTTCATGGTTATAGAGTGATGTCCTCTAGGCCAATAGGATTGTTCATGGTTATAGAGTGATGTCCTCTAGGCCAGTAGGATTGTTCATGGTTATAGAGTGATGTCCTCTAGGCCAGTATGATTGTTCATGGTTATAGAGTGATGTCCTCTAGGCCAGTAGGATTGTTCATGGTTATAGAGTGATGTCCTCTAGGCCAATAGGATTGTTCATGGTTATAGAGTGATGTCCTCTAGGCCAGTAGGATTGTTCATGGTTATAGAGTGATGTCCTCTAGGCCAGTAGGATTGTTCATGGTTATAGAGTGATGTCCTCTAGGCCAGTAGGATTGTTCATGGTTATAGAGTGATGTCCTCTAGGCCAGTAGGATTGTTCATGGTTATAGAGTGATGTCCTCTAGGCCAATAGGATTGTTCATGGTTATAGAGTGATGTCCTCTAGGCCAGTATGATTGTTCATGGTTATAGAGTGATGTCCTCTAGGCCAGTATGATTGTTCATGGTTATAGAGTGATGTCCTCTAGGCCAGTAGGATTGTTCATGGTTATAGAGTGATGTCCTCTAGGCCAGTATGATTGTTCATGGTTATAGAGTGATGTCCTCTAGGCCAGTATGATTGTTCATGGTTATAGAGTGATGTCCTCTTGGCCAATAGGATTGTTCATGGTTATAGAGTGATGTCCTCTAGGCCAATAGGATTGTTCATGGTTATAGAGTGATGTCCTCTAGGCCAGTAGGATTGTTCATGGTTATAGAGTGATGTCCTTTAGGCCAGTATGATTGTTCATGGTTATAGAGTGATGTCCTCTAGGCCAATAGGATTGTTCATGGTTATAGAGTGATGTCCTCTAGGCCAATAGGATTGTTCATGGTTTATAGAGTGATGTCCTCTAGGCCAGTAGGATTGTTCATGGTTATAGAGTGATGTCCTCTAGGCCAATAGGATTGTTCATGGTTATAGAGTGATGTCCTCTTGGCCAATAGGATTGTTCATGGTTATAGAGTGATGTCCTCTAGGCCAATAGGATTGTTCATGGTTATAGAGTGATGTCCTCTAGGCCAAATAGTATGGATTGTTCATGGTTATAGAGTGATGTCCTCTAGGCCAGTAGGATTGTTCATGGTTATAGAGTGATGTCCTCTAGGCCAGTAGGATTGTTCATGGTTATAGAGTGATGTCCTCTAGGCCAATAGGATTGTTCATGGTTATAGAGTGATGTCCTCTAGGCCAGTAGGATTGTTCTCATGGTTATAGAGTGATGTCCTCTAGGCCAGTAGGATTGTTCATGGTTATAGAGTGATGTCCTCTAGGCCAGTATGGATTGTTCATGGTTATAGAGTGATGTCCTCTAGGCCAATAGGATTGTTCATGGTTATAGAGTGATGTCCTCTAGGCCAATAGGATTGTTCATGGTTATAGAGTGATGTCCTCTAGGCCAATAGGATTGTTCATGGTTATAGAGTGATGTCCTCTAGGCCAATAGGATTGTTCATGGTTTATAGAGTGATGTCCTCTAGGCCAATTATGATTGTTCATGGTTATAGAGTGATGTCCTCTAGGCCAGTAGGAATTGTTCATGGTTATAGAGTGATGTCCTCTAGGCCAATATGATTGTTCATGGTTATAGAGTGATGTCCTCTTGGCCAGTATGATTGTTCATGGTTATAGAGTGATGTCCTCTAGGCCAGTAGGATTGTTCATGGTTATAGAGTGATGTCCTCTAGGCCAGTAGGATTGTTCATGGTTATAGAGTGATGTCCTCTAGGCCAGTATGATTGTTCATGGTTATAGAGTGATGTCCTCTAGGCCAATAGGATTGTTCATGGTTATAGAGTGATGTCCTCTAGGCCAGTAGGATTGTTCATGGTTATAGAGTGATGTCCTCTAGGCCAGTAGGATTGTTCATGGTTATAGAGTGATGTCCTCTTGGCCAATAGGATTGTTCATGGTTATAGAGTGATGTCCTCTAGGCCAATAGGATTGTTCATGGTTATAGAGTGATGTCCTCTAGGCCAGTATGATTGTTCATGGTTATAGAGTGATGTCCTCTAGGCCAGTATGATTGTTCATGGTTATAGAGTGAATGTCCTCTAGGCCAGTAGGATTGTTCATGGTTATAGAGTGATGTCCTCTTGGCCAGTAGGATTGTTCATGGTTATAGAGTGATGTCCTCTAGGCCAATAGGATTGTTCATGGTTATAGAGTGATGTCCTCTAGGCCAATAGGATTGTTCATGGTTATAGAGTGATGTCCCTCTAGGCCAATAGGATTGTTCATGGTTATAGAGTGATGTCCTCTAGGCCAGTATGATTGTTCATGGTTATAGAGTGATGTCCTCTAGGCCAATAGGATTGTTCATGGTTATAGAGTGATGTCCTCTAGGCCAATAGGATTGTTCATGGTTATAGAGTGATGTCCTCTAGGCCAATAGGATTGTTCATGGTTATAGAGTGATGTCCTCTAGGCCAATAGGATTGTTCATGGTTATAGAGTGATGTCCTCTAGGCCAGTATGATTGTTCATGGTTATAGAGTGATGTCCTCTAGGCCAGTAGGATTGTTCATGGTTATAGAGTGATGTCCTCTAGGCCAGTAGGATTGTTCATGGTTATAGAGTGATGTGTCCTCTTGGCCAATATGATTGTTCATGGTTATAGAGTGATGTCCTCTAGGCCAATATGATTGTTCATGGTTATAGAGTGATGTCCTCTTGGCCAGTAGGATTGTTCATGGTTATAGAGTGATGTCCTCTAGGAGTTGTATAGATTGTCCTCATGGTTGTTCATAGAGTGATGTCCTCTAGGCTCCATAGGATTATTCATGGTTATAGAGTGATGTCCAGGCCAGTAGGATTGTTCATGGTTATAGAGTGATGTCCTCTAGGCCAGTATGATTGTTCATGGTTATAGAGTGATGTCCTCTAGGCCAGTAGGATTGTTCATGGTTATAGAGTAGTGTGATGTCCTCTAGGCCAGTAGGATTGTTCATGGTTATAGAGTGATGTCCTCTAGGCCAGTAGGATTGTTCATGGTTATAGAGTGATGTCCTCTAGGCCAATAGGATTGTTCATGGTTATAGAGTGATGTCCTCTTGGCCATAGGATTGTTCATGGTTATAGAGTGATGTCCTCTAGGCCAATAGATTGTTCATGGTTATAGAGTGATGTCCTCTAGGCCAGTATGATTGTTCATGGTTATAGAGTGATGTCCTCTAGGCCAGTAGGATTGTTCATGGTTATAGAGTGATGTCCTCTTAGGCCACATATGATTGTTCATGGTTATAGAGTGATGTCCTCTAGGCCAATAGGATTGTTCATGGTTATAGAGTGATGTCCTCTAGGCCAATATGATTGTTCATGGTTATAGAGTGATGTCCTCTAGGCCAATAGGATTGTTCATGGTTATAGAGTGATGTCCTCTAGGCCAGTAGGATTGTTCATGGTTTATAGAGTGATGTCCTCTTGGCCAGTAGGATTGTTCATGGTTATAGAGTGATGTCCTCTAGGCCAAATAGGATTGTTCATGGTTATAGAGTGATGTCCTCTAGGCCAGTATGATTGTTCATGGTTATAGAGTGATGTCCTCTAGGCCATGAGGTTGTTCATGGTTCCTAGAGTGATGTCCTCTAGGCCAATAAAATCATATTGTTCATGGTTTTTAGATTTTTCTGAAATATATGGCATTGAGGACTTAATAATGGTTCATCAGATTGGAAATCTAGGCCATACCTGTTGTTCTGTAATTATAGAGTGATGTCCTCTATATCAGTAGGATTGATAGACAGACAAAAAATGTTCTAGGTCCACATAGGCATTTTATTATGCATGTTATAAACCCAAAAGTTGGATTGAGATTATTGCTAATCATTTTAATTTGAGTAACGCATGAGCTATTGTTCATTCGGTTATTGATTTTTCGTGCGTTAGCTTATTTTAAAAAATACCACATTTAGTTTGTGTGCTCCCATTATTATTTTAGTCAATAGTAAACAGTATGTTCCTGCCTTAACAAGTCAACAGTCCAAAGTAGTTCTCGGGGTCTTTGGTTATCAATCCCAGAAAAATGTTTCTAACATCATTGTGGACTCAAAAACCGGACCCGGGTGCGGTATTCCTAAGCTGTACCTTTACTTAGTAGCGTGCAAGTTAGTCACCAGCCACCCAGGTCGCAGATTATGTCATAACATTATATTTTGTATGATCCGTAGATTATGACTACAAGTCTTAACGATTGCTTATACCGAACATATATTACATTTGCCTGGCCAGTGCCACTAAATAAACCTAACCAAACAAAGAGTTGTCTATGAGCGCTAAATGACACCCACGCATGCCATCGATTCCAATGCGTCAGAAGTAACACAACACACCACCCCCCCCACCCCCCCCCCCCCCCCCCCCCCCCCCCCCCCCCCCCCCCCCCCCCCCACACACACCCCCCCCCCCCCTCACCCCCCCCCCCCCCACCCCCACCAAAACCCCCCCCCCCCCCCCCTCCCCCCCCCCCCCCCCCCCCCCCCCCCCCACCCCCCCCCCCCCCCCCCCCCCCACCACACACAATAAAATAACAATCAACATACAGTGTAATAACAACGATGGCGGCCCGACGTGAAATGAACGCTCTAGTGACAGCCAGCTGAACCAAACACAAGACATTAACTATAACTCAAAACTCCAATTGTATAATGGCAAAAAACACACTAAATAACTAAAAGGAATACCACTAATAATCAATAATATTAAAAAGGCAATTTAATAAGTAAATTAAACCATTGAAAAAGACAAACTTTCATTCATGCTATAAAACTGAATACAAACAATTATCGCCTGCTTCGTGAGCACCCTCGAGGTTAAAACCTTAGCGACTATACAATGGTCTGAAATATCCAAACTTCAAACATGGACCTGCCAGGACTTTCCTAAATGACGATTTTTCGGTCAAGGAAAAATGACAAACTAACTGTTTCTTCCTGAGCAGTGGTTAGATGAAGTTCAGTTTCTAACGTTTACAATTTCATAACAGTTTGAGAAGATTTTCAAATGAGCCTGCCATTGTCCTAACCTGCCTCCACCCAGGAAAGGCCTTCTCAGCCTCCAGGGTTACTACAGATTTAAGGAGTGTCGGGCGCCATAAGGATAATAGAACAATTAACTTCAATCGATGGGACAAGCACCGGCCAGTAAGGAACAATACCGTGTGGGGTTTAAAAATATTCTAAAGTTCGGAAATTGAAATAAATATCACTCGAGTCTAACTCTTGTTGATTGTGTCAGGCTTTGTGAAGTACCCTGTGTAAATGCCGAGAAAATCGATCAAAACAAAGTTATTGATGCCATTCATTACGACATAGGCAAACCATTGTGTTCTATCGTTACACCCCCGACATGATGTCGCAGGACAGAATATTAGATATTTGTTATTTGTTTTTTTATTTTAGACTGGATTTACGTTAAGGAAAAGTCAAAGGGGCGGAATCAATTCCCTACTGTAATCTTGCCTAAAACCAACAAACAGCTGGTGACAAAGGATACCGTTTATCACAGAAAGTCCCTGATCAGCATCAGGACTGCCATAATCGACCACCTTTAACAGCTGTCATATGAACCATCGACATCGTTAGGGACGGAGAGAATTTTTGTCAATTTTGTCACTGGTATCACTTGTCACTCAATTTTGTCACACGTGTTATGGAATTTCACCACCAGCTACGAATTGATTCCTTCAGCTTCCACAAATGACGGATCCGGCGAATATAGCGTACCCATCACAGGAAGAAACCAACAAAAATCCAACCAAGGCGGGTTTAATCCTTCCTCGGAAAATGGCGCACTGGGGAAAACGAACAGGACAAAAATGCGGAGAGTTTATTCAGTCAGAGCAATAGATAACTGCTACTTAATGGTCCACTTCCTTCCACACCTTGTTGTTTCACGTGTATTTTTTGTGTGTTTGATTAAATTAACGTTCTATTAGCAGCCAGGGTCATGTACGCGGCGGGCCTCCATGTCTGCTCTGTGTTGTTAACGTGTATGTTGTGCGAGCGTGAGGGTGTTTTGGAGAGACTGCGGTATATTCTTGTTGGTCTCTTGCTTGGTTATAAGTGGTAGATTGATGCCCTTTTTATCGTGCTATTATCACTGGAAGCATGCCAGCGAAAAGACCAAAGCAAGCTCAACCCCAACCGGTAACATTATACATGACAACGGCATGCCGAACCAGTCGTCCCCACTCCCTGTCCGTGTAAAGCCACTGTTCACATACCGTTCCTTTGCCGCGCCTTGGTGCATCCAATTTCTGGTATAATGCGGGCGAAAGTTGACCCACCATTACACTCCCCATTGTCTTGTGACCGCTACTTCCCGTGGTCTGACTGACCAATAATTTCGGCATCGCTCGGCTCATTAATGGACCATGTCCCTCCCAGGCACGATTGCTTAGTTTCGGGCCAAAAAAAATGGACCACCCGAGAACAACTTAAACTATACACAAAAAAGCGTAAATTTTTTTATGTAAATTGAAATATTCATTTATTATTTTTGTCGGCTTTTGGTACGAAACTATTTAGTATGCCATTCTGCCACTTGAAACGAAATGCGCGTTCTAGTTTTTCACATTATGTCTACGGAATATGGCTGTTAAGGCGCGGCAAATTAAAATTAATAACTTCTCGAACTTCCTTTTATTTTTTAATGAAACCACCTACATCAAAACGTAAACATTTAGCATGTTTACTGTCTGTTGTTTGGTTTTAATGGTCTATTGTTTAAATGCCCATAACGGGGGGGGGGGGGGAAGACCACAGTTAAAAGCTATTACGGGTTGTCGTCTTGTCACTGGCTGTTGAGAAATCTACCCCGTTAGTCGTTCGGCTCACATGTCTGTGAAGAAATACAGTTTGTCGTGTCACTGTGAAGAAATACCCAGTTTAGTCGTCTATGGTGCTCAATGCTCACTGCCTGTGAAGAAAGTGTCTGATTGTTCTACCCATAATAAGTTGTTCAGTCGTCTGTCATGGAGTTAAGAATGTCTCAATGTGTTTCATGTTTGAAGAAATTGTAATGTTTTGATGAAAAATGTGAACTGATTGTTCATGGTTAAGAGTGATGTCCTCTAGGCCAGTAAGGATTGTTAAGTTATAGAGTATGTCCTCTTGGCCGTAGATTGTTTCATGGTTATAAGATTAATCTAAACCATAATTGTTCATGGTTAATAGAGTGATTCCTTTAGGCCAAGTAGGATTTGATATTGTTATAAGTGTACTCTAGGCCAGAGATTGTCAGGTTATAGAGTGATGTCCCTCTATGGCCAATATGATTGTTCATTTATAGAGTGATGTCCTCTAGGCCATTAGTATGATTGTTCATGGTTATAGAGTGATGTCCTCATTTAGGCCAGTATTGATTGTTTCATGGTTATAGAGTGATGTCTCCTAGGCCATAGGATTGTTCATGGTTAAGAATGTCCTCTTGGCCAGTATAGGATTGTTCATGGTTATAAGTGATTCTCTAGGCCAATATTGATTGTTCAGGTTATACCAAGTCCTCTAGGCCATAGGATTGTTCATGGTTATAAGTGATGTCCTCTTGGCCAATAGATATTGTTCATGGTTACTGTGATGAGATAGGCCTTATGATTGTTCATGGTTATAGATGATGTCCTCTAGGCCAGTAGGATTGTTCATGGTTATAGAGTGATGTCCTCTAGGCCAGTATTGATTGTTCATGGTTATAAAAGTGATGTCCTCTAGAATGATTGTTCATGGTTTAGAGTATGTCCCTCTAATATAGGATTGTTCAAATGGTTATAGAATGATGTCCTCTAAGGCAATAGATTACCATTCATTGTTATTCATGGTCTAGAGCCTTTGATGTCTCCTCTAGGCCAGTATGATTGTTCATAAAGTTATAGAGTGATGTCCTCTAGGCCAGTAGGATTGTTCATGGTTATAGAGTGATGTCCTCTAGGCCATATGATTGTTCATGGTGTTATACAATATGAGCTTTGTCAGTTTAGATTGATGTTTGTATGATTGTTCATGGTTATAGAGTGATGTCCTCTTACATTGTTCAGGATAGTAGGTTAATTTTCATGTTATAGAGTGATGTCCTCCAATATGTATTGTTCCTGTAGGAACCTTTAGGCCAGTATGATTGTCATGGTTATAAAGTGATGTCCTCTACCATCCGATTGTTCATGGTTAAGAGTGATTGTCCTCTACGAATTGTTCATGGTTTATATTCTAGAGTGATGTCCTCTAGGCCAATAGATTGTTCATGTATATAGAGTGATGTCCTCTAGGCCAGTATGATTGTTCATATGGTTATAGAGTGATGTCCTCTAGGCCAGTAGGATTGTTCATGGTTAAAGTGATGTCCTCTTGGCCAATAGGATTGTTCATGGTTATAGAGTGAGTTCCTCAGGCCAGTATAATTGTTCATTGGTTATAGAGTGATAAATAGGCCAGTAGATTGTTCATGGTTAAATAGAGTGATGTCCTCATAGGTTACATATGATTGTTCAGTTAAAGGTTATGAAATGTCCTCTAGGCCAATAGGATTGTTCATGTTATAGAGTGATGTCCTCTAGGACTAACAGTAATTTGTTCATGGGTATATAGAGTGATGACATGTTAGGCCAGTAGGATTGTTCATGGTTATAGAGTAATGGTCATGTCCTCTACAAAGTTCGTGCCACCTTTAGGATTGTCCAATATAAACAGTCAAGTGATGTCCTTAGGCCAATATGATTGTTCATGGTTATACAGAATGTCCTCTTAACAGTGGATTCAAATCATTAAATAGTGATGACCAGGATGATGTTCATTAAATAAAAGACATGTTCTATGGCCAGTAGGATTGTTCATAGGTATTTATCAAGTAAATGGTTACATTTTTGAGTGGGTTAGGCCAATGGATGCATTGTTCATGTAAAATTTATGTTCTATTTAAAGTAGATTAAAGATTCATTGTCTAGATGTCTGTATAGCCAAATCAATTGGTTTCATGGTTATATTAGTGATGTCCTCTAGGCCAATAGTGATTGTTCATGGTTAAGATGTCCTTAGGCCAATATCAAAAATGGTTATAGAGTGATGTCCTTTTTCTTCTAGACCCATTGTTCATGGTTATAGAGTGACTCTTGGTCTAATATTAATATACCACAGGTCTGTTAAGTTTATAGGCCATTTTAACTTGTTCATGGGTTCAATAGAACTGAAATTATCTAGCTTAACTATTGTCAAAAAGAGTTTTACTAATGTTTAGGCCATATGGAAGTCTCAATGGATAGAGTGATATTGAAGTTAACAACCTTGATCATTTAAACTAGAGTGATGTCCTGCTAGGCCAGCCAATTGTTGATGATCTGGACCAGAAACTATACTTGATATCCACACAAACATTGATATTTCTACTAAATTATGAGTAACATCTAAATATAGATCATGAAGCTGGTTATAGATATCTACAACATATGATAATCTAATTGTATCTAGAGTAAAATTACTCAGGTCGTCAATCAAAAATTGTTGGGTTATACAGTGATATGTCCTCTATAGCCACTTGATTGTTCATGGTTATAGATTGATTTTTCTAGGCTCAAATATAGTATTTTATTCTCAGTTTATTAAGTTATGATTACAAATTTCATGGTTATAAGTGACGTCTGAATTGTAATTGGCCTATGCATTGTTCAACAGAGTGATTCATTGGTTTGAAATTAAATTAGTCGAATTGTCATTTAAACACTCTTACATATTGCTGTCCGAGTATTTCCAATAATAGTTATGACTTGACAAAAATGTTCAGATCTGACCAATGATAAATTGCCGAACTAAGATTGTTTTTTTTTATTGCGGTAATATGCCAGAAGATTATATCAAAACATTGTTGTATATCTGTGATATTACCGTCTTAATACAAAAATTTGTCAATTTTACACCAAATTGATTGTCAAATCGCATGACCTATAATATTTAACTCTTATTTATTGTTGATTAACGACTAAAATATTAAATCTAATTACTAAAGGTTTACACATTGTGCACACGGTGTGAACTACGAGTGGACACGGAGTGCACGAGGTTTAGACTACAGGTAGACACGGAGTTAGATGCACGAGGTTTAGACTACAGGTAGACACGGAGTGCACAAGATTTAGACTACAGGTAGACACGGAGTGCACTACGTGTGAACACGGTGTCCACTACAGGTGGACATCGTGTCCAGGTAAAATGTCCACTACATCCAGACCACAGACAGACTAGATGATGTGCCACAGAGATATGAGAAAAAATGTATTTATTCTGCAGTCTATATGGACTTTGACAGATAGAAATATTTATTGCGATCAGAAACATAATATCTATTGCGATCAGAAACATAATATTTATTGCAACATAAAAATTGCCGTTAATTACTGGAAATCATTCGCACTGTAATGTTTATTTGAATAGATACATATAAAGTAAAATGTATCAATATATATTATCTATACAATTTAATTTATAAATAAGGACGTTTATTATAGAATTTATAAAAGCAAATTAACTGCGTTGCAAATTAACTGCGTAACGATAAACCACGTTCTGGTTATGTCTCATAGAATGGACAGTTTCCAAGTCCGCATTTTTCCCAGGAAAAAATATTTTCTTATAGCTAGTGATATGTAGTTTTAAAGATGAAATTCTTTTTCGAATGCATAAAGTGATGAACCTTGTGTGAAGTAAGATTTTCCAGTGTAAGCAAATCGTCGCAAAAGAGATATTTTGATCGGCAAATTATTTTGATTAAAAAGAATATATTGATGGGCATAATAAAAGCAAGGACATATAAACATAAACAAATTAAATTCTTCATAAAATGTTTAACTATGTATGTATGGAATATAGTTTTCTAAACGGCAAGGTGCGCGAAATAGTTTTAATCCTGTCAAATGTATAATACGTATACATTTGCTACATGGAACCTGGCGCGTTGCAAAGCATTGGAAAAATGAGAAATCGTCCATAGACGTTAAAAATCGGCATTAGAAATTACACTTTATTACACTCAACCGATTGAGGAACCTGTAAGCACTGGCTTAAGAAAGCAAAAATTTATTATCGGGCATGTGGCTGCTCGTGAGCATCAACACTGTTCAAAGGACCGATCGCTAAAATGTAGGTCACATGTCTGATAACAAATCAAACAGACAGAATCAAAATAAATCCAACTTCTACCCATTTAAACTGTAGATTCATAGTTGTTGATTAGATTCTGAATTTGTCATAATTATTTTAATTCTAGAAACCTTGATAATTTGACAATATCCTATTCTGACCTTCTTTTACAAACCGCGTGAGTTACGCGATAACAATGTATGATCCATACATGTATTATATTGTACACTTAAAATTTGCCTGCTCGAAAGGTACACCCCTAGGCTAGGACTGCAGTTGCCATGGTCACTTGGACTTCATACTGTTCCATCAACCCACACAGGTATGATAATCTAAATTACCTAACATTGGTCATAGTGGGGTCAGGGGCCTGGGGCCTTCTTTGGGCACCCTTCAATATGTTCAGTCAAGTGTGTCACATACTAACAACACCTGTATATATGTAGTACCTTTGTCCCAACCCAGGGGGGTCCATTTATAGCATGCTGTACCTAGGTGGCAGCCTCTTTACATACATACATTGTACTCATCACACAAATACGTACAGTTATACAACAATGCTAGTCAATGGGGATAGGTGTTTTAACTGGTAGTGCATTTTAATTTATTTGATAATGAAGCTTTATATATTAAAATTAAAAATAATCTAAATACCAAGGGTATAGTTTAAAGGGACATTTCAGGCTAAAAGATTAAAATTTGGAATATCAATATTTAATCCAAACTTGTTCATCTAATGGAAATTTTTTCAGTTTTTTTTTTTTAATACTTAGTAAATATATCAGAAACCTGATTATCATGACTATGTGTATAAAATACATATTACAACATGTTGAAAAGTACCTTAATCTACCGCCATACGTATATACATGTATGTATTGGTAAAAGGTTAATTGTATCGAGCCGAATCCATACATGCTTGCTCGCAGTAATGCTCCGTTGTCTAGCGAGTGCTCAACGTGGGGCATGCCTGACAATAAAGGTGTTTCATATATTACTATATGTTTTGCCAGCTTAAGTTTTAAAAAAATCATTTTAATCCTCAGTCCCAAATTCACCCCCCCCCCATTATACGGAAACGTGCGTGTAACGTTTCGGTATAGGATACAACAATATTTTACCATGTATCGTATCTAATAAGAATGGTACTTATGTGTTTAAGTTATCCAACCTATATGATTATTAAACGGTAAACATGTATGGAATTTTGTGTTAACATTTACTTCCATAGAAACAATTCAATAAGAAATGTAGAACACATATTATATCCAGATATTTGACTTCTCATTAGTGAAATACACAGAAGTTAATTTATTTGCCCTCTTGCCATCATATCGATGGTAACCTTATTTTTGAGGCATTTATAGCTATACTATTATATGTGGTCTTACCTGTATGTTTGACAATTTTTAATTTTGGACCATGTACGCAATATAATATCAAGATAACTTGCGTATTTGGGATCATTAATTATTGTGTGTACCGGTATATTAAATCAAAACATACTGAATTGGGTTTTGTAGGTAGACTAAGCTGTAATTAGTGGAGGACGTCATATAGTTTGAAGTGGATTTAAATCTGCATTATTTTTTAAAGTATAACTCAGTTTTTAATTTTTGTAAATTCTAAAGTGTGACAATACTTTTATTAAAAGTTTTTAACAAGTTAGTTTACGTATAAAAGTGCTCTAATATTATTAATGAAACTGACAATAAATAACAAGGGTTCTCGCTAGACACACTGATTGAAGCAAATCTTTTTGTCATTAAAAGCTATGTGTGTTACCAAAAACAGTATTAAAAATGAACAGCTGAAAGTCATTATAAAAGATTGTGTCCTCAAAAGCTCACATTAGGACTACATTATTAACTGAAAATTCAAAGTTGTTTAAATCTAGTGACAAAATTGATGTACTGATTCCAGATATTATAACAGAGGTTAAGTAACTTAATGCAGTGAAAACTTTTTAGCTTGTCATAAAAAAAATATAAGTACATGTAACGATACTCCTAGAGACTAGGAGTCGTGCTCCTAAAACTTGTGAGCGTCTAATTTTAACTTCAAAATAACCATTTCGACTGGTATAGTTGTCCCTGCGAAAGCGTAGTAACCGCTGGCTTGGTACTGGCGAAAACTGTGGCGAGATTTAGGTAACAGATCTAAGTTATAACCTCGTACTCGAGACCTTCCCTTCCCTTTTTCAAGCACGGGCTTATATTAGGACAGGCAACGGCAGAGTTTTCGTGGAGAGGCCCTGTGCTCACCCCTAATTTTATAACATTGAGCCTCGGGCGAGGCCATGCCGCCCGCTGATTGGCTGAAAGGCTCGTTTGGTCTGTCTCACACCAGAAACCTTACGCGAAGGAACTATAATATAATCCCTCCGATACTATAGAAATACACAACTTATATAATGCATCTGTATCGAAATGAAATACACAGGTCGTCATAAATAATTAACATATATAAATATACATATATCGTATATACATAAAGCAAGATATTTAAATAGCTTTCTCTTTTATTCAGGAGACTTAGAATGATAGCCATATTTGGACCTGTTGTATTTATCAATACAATATTATTCATCATATCTTTTTACTTAATATTCCATGTGCTCATCAAACATTGCCCTCTTACATAAATATATTTATTATGCATAATGACTTGAATTAATGTTAGCCTGACCTTGATCAGAAGCTGCAGCTCGTTTGCTAATTTTAATTTATTGCAATCAAAGATAACATAATCATATTGATGTTGTTGAAATTGTCATTTATTAATGACGTAATTTTCGTATCAAAACAATCAAAACATTGGTTGTCATACAATACACATCGTGTATAACTTTAACTTTTTGTCTTTTAAATTCTTCATTTTGATCTGCCTTTTAAATATATATCAATAGCGAATATTTCGTACGATTTATTGTTTTTACATAAATTTTTATAATTTACCTGTACTTGTTTAAATAGTTAATTAATTCAGACAATTTACAGATATTGAACCTTATGTCCTTAATTATAATTGACCGCCATTTACTTCTCTCTGAATTAACGTGTAATTTTAGCTTATACATGTCAATATCTCTTTTGTTCTGTGTATATTAATGACTTGGAAAGTCTTCTTAACTGTATATCAAAGCACACACTATTTATATTCAAAAAAACTGACAAAATTGTAATTATGTATGTTTAACACTTCATGAGCTTATACCTGCCAAATGGAATTTAGACTTATAAAAACGCCTTTTGATCTGAGGCCAGTTGACTTGCCAACGATCAAACCGGACAGGACGGTCACATATCGGACGTAAGTTCTAGTTAATTTTCACCTGTGTCTCATATTGATTAACTCCGTGTCTGAACAAGTGGACACGGTAACCACTATGGACTTCTGACCAGTGTCTACGGACATATACTAACTTAACGGTTATTGTGTCGCTCCGTGTCACTGACCTTCTCTAAACTATCGTGCGATCCGTGCTACACTGACTATGAATTCTCTAAATCAAATTCCGTATACATCTGACCTTCCTAACTAATTGTATCCGAGCACAATTTAACAACACGGTAAGAAAACTTTTATTCTTCCATGCTAAGTTCTGACACATTTTGTTATGATTCTATAAATCAAATTAAATAAGAATCTTTACTATGGAGTAAACATGGAGCTGTGCACATTTCTACAATCGTTCTGACCATCTGACTTCTCTTAACTATCTGAGCTAAACACAGAAATTCTACTAATCGTTCTTTAAGACTTTTTCTCTCTTAACTATCTGAGCTCTTGAATTTCTAAAGTCTGTAAAAGTTCAAAGTGTATAGTCAAATTTTGTCTATACAGTTCAATTGTTTCACATAACGGTTGTAACTTCTCTCTTAACTATCCGAGCTACAAAGACACATTTCTACTAATCGTTCTGACCATCTGTATTCTCTCAATTAACTATCTGAGCTACACAGACACATTTTTACTAATCGTTTAAAATGTCAAACCATCTGACTTCTCTCTATCTGAGCTACACAGACAGGCAGCATTTCTACTAATCGTAGTGGGGCAAATTTGACTTCTATTTAAACTATCAAAATTTACTTGACACATTTCAACTATAATTTGACTTCTCTGGTTTAACTATCTGAGCTACAAGACACATTTCTACTAATCGTTCTGAACTGACTTCTCTCTTAACTATCTGAGCTTTTATATGTCTATTTCTACTAATCTCTGATAATGCATTTAGAATGGTTTTCTTTGAAGCTTCACAGATCATTTCTACTAATCGTTCTACCCATTGACTTCTCTGTCTTAACTATCTGAGCTACACAGACACATTAATATTCTACTAATCGTTCTGACATTACTTCTCTCTTAACTATCTGAGCTACACAGACACATTTCTATAATTGTTCTACCACTCGGGTCGGTTCCGGTGAGGTAGAACGACCAAGGAGGGAAGCAAATGTGGTTGATTTGTCGAAGTATTCCGACCCACCAACATATTCTTCTCATACTGAAGAGTCTTATCTCCAAAAACAATCAAATTCATCGGTGGATCGGACCTCTCAAGGAGCTGTGCAATCTTTCAGTGGAAGACAATTAGACAGTTCTCATGTTTCTGTAGATCGTTCACATGTGTCACATTCAGATTTTGCAAGAAGCTCCGCTCACTAAGTACGGTTCTGGACAAAAAGCTCATTCTCTTTCTCATACCTCTGAGAGGGATACTAATATAAGTAGTCAAAGATCTCGCATAGACAGTCACACCGGTTCAGATCACCAGGAATTATCTGATAAAAATGTGTCTACGTTTACAAATCCATTCTCTGGTGCACATCTACACATGTCAAACGACGACATTGTCAGTAACTTCACAAAATTAGCTACGGGCAGGAATGTTATGTCTGAAACTCAAACAAAATCCCAGACTGAACAGCGAGGCATTTCATCTAATATTGATTTGAGTGCAGTTAAGATAGAAATATTAGATGACGATTCTGATGAGGTAAATCCTATCTTCAGAAAGTAACATTTACGACAAGTCCCTGTCGAACTCTGGTAAGAAGTCGTTGCCAGACTTTGGTAGAACGTTCGCCACTGGGTCACGCCACAGTTCCTCATCTAGTGTTCCAAGTAGCCAGATCACTTCTCAAAGCATCATTGGTTCAGAGATGTCACCACAAGGTCACGGTCACTTGCCCAGTATGATGACATTTGGTGACTTCCATAATTCCTTAAGTCATCCTGTGCCAGTGTCTATGTATATGACAACATCCCCATCAACAGAACAACAGGTTTCAGCAGTGCCATCGGGTCAGGACAATACACTAGAAAGTATGTTCATATGTATTTAAATCATACGCCGATATTCTCATTCTGATTGATATATCAGAGTTACTTCCCCTTGTTTTACTCTGTCCGTACTGAAAATCTAAATCAGAATGCATTCTGAGAACCGTATATCTTTTGTGGCTTCTAAATTTAGCCATTTCTGCTTTAAATTGAAGATCAACTATTGCCAAATGAAAATTATATGGAATCATATAAAGTGAATATATTTCTCTGAGATAAATTTTTGCAAATTTACTAGATTGTGATATTTTTAAAGGTAAAAATACATTCCACACAAAAGAAAGAGGTCGATGGTGTACATATATTTTAGATTCTTGACGTTCAATTACATTAATTTGTCTGTAAATTAAACTACAGTAAAACTTTGCTATAATGAATCCCATTGGACCAGAAAAAATAATTTGTTATAACAGAAATTCACCATAGAGTTTATGAAACTATAAGTTAATTGAAAAAGTCATAGGCCAATTGCACTCCAAATCAATGTAGTTACCAAGCTAACTTACAAATTCCAAAGTCTGCAACATTGTCTTGTTCGGTAGATTTTTCATAAATAACAATTAATTGTATACTTGTTTGATCGTATTTGATTTTCTATCAACGGATTCTCTTTGTGGCACCATGTTTCACTTTTAAACAAGCTTAAGCGACATCCAGCACTTTCAGAACAGAAAAAATCTTATATAGCACAAATCTGCTTGCCGGGACAACTAAATAACTTTGTATTAAAACATAATTCGTTATAAGCAAATTCATTACACGTTTCTCAAAGAAGTATAAATAAAGAGGAGTCAAAACCTTGGATTTGAATTAACCTCATTAATATTATTAAAGTATTATATTAATATATATCGATGAGGACATAGATAGTAGAATAAATACATCTTAATACAGTAAAAGAAGGTAATGATGAACTTCTAGGGACCAACTTCGTTATAAGCATAGTTTGTTAAACACAAATGAAATATTACAGGAAACATGGCATGGAATGGAAATTGCTACATTGTAACCATGAATATGTTGAATATATGTCTGATATAAACATATTTTACTGTGTAACAGTTTTAAATTAAAAACATGTAAGTGGAAGTATTAATGTCATTGTAACAAAATGTATTTGAGATGTATAAATGTTGTTAATTGTATAGGAGAAACATTGATCGTGTATGTAACAAATTAACATTGTGTAATAGAAACATATAGAGTTCAATCCATACAATGTAGCTTATAATTATTTAATGTACATTCTTTTACATGTTATTGAAGGTGATGATCATGGAGAAGAATCAACACAGAACTCGGAACAATCATGGAAGCACAAAAAATGGCAATACATTGAATCCCTGCGAGGGAGTTCCGACAACATCAACCCCAAGGTCCAATCTCGTATTATGCAGCGCACCAAAGTTTTCCCCGATCCATTTCCCGTGGAGAGATTAAAATATGGGAACAAGGCTCGGGACATGATCAACTCTGGTGTCATTACGCGACCTGCCAAGATGCAGTTTCTTGATACAGTATTCAATGAGATAGTCAAATATACCGGACTGTAAGTACTTTTCATTAGCATAATGTTTTATAATTAAGATGAACAAAATTATCAAAATGCTTTTAGTCAAGTGAAAAAAAATGTGTTTTAACATTATCGGAAACAGAGCCAATGTTGATTAAACCCAGTAAATTTAAAACATCATTTTCATTTTGATAGAAATAGGAAAATTATTTTCTTCTTGTGTACACTCAAAGTGTTTGGAACTTTCTTAATTTTGTAACATGTATCTGTGATACTACGATCATAACAAAATTGGCGAAAGCTAAGTTCTCATTTATCAACAGTTCTATCAAATGATTTTGGTGGGTATGACCCATAGTAATATGCCTATCGAACTATCATCACTTACACATGGATGAGTAACGAATAGACGATTATATAAAATTTCGATATATTCTAAAATGTTTTCAGGTACCTCCCACAACAAACACAGAAGATGGACGTTGCTAAAGCCATGTTTAACTCATTCCACCGTAGATCTATGTCTGTTACATAGGACAGTCCAAATATCTCACGCAAGTTAAGTTTTTCTTAACCAGCCACCTCAGAGTAATTTCTGAAGAACAGTTCCGTTGCAAATCACTTGATGCTACCAGATACATATCAAATTACAAAGTTATAATTGTAAGTTATCGCTCCAACTACGAAACTATTACTTTACGCCTCCAATACAATATCTAACGATGCCCCGTTTTGGGGTTCCCACCCCAGCAGCACCCCCTATGGTTACGACAAGACTGACGTGTCTGCTCTACGAAATCTGTTCCTGTGGTGGTTGATTCATTTCGGAAGTGTAAAACGGGCTAATAATACATCCCGTAGTTGTTCCATATTCCTAAGGCCAGTGGTCTATGCTTGAGAGTGACCTCGAACCGGCGTTCGTTAGATCTTTTATTGGAGCATAAACGTAGATTATCGTAGTGGAGCAGAATTACAAAGTCTGATTTTAATTTAGATTGCTCCAGATAATTCTATCACATGACATTATATCCATCCTCCGGAGAAGTATGATTCGTAGCAAAACTGAAGGTCAGCTAGTAATATCTTAAAGGTATTTGATGTTGTGATTTCTTTTTCAGGATTCCTTGGTTTTGTTGTTTTGAATGACAAAGTTTCCGTAAGCGAGCGTCGTGGATTAAAACAACTCAATCATACACAGAGTCAGCAGATGAGACAGAGGGCGCTAGTGAACAGTTCGGTTGAGGGCACAAGCCTAACATGTACAACATCGCCTCATTATCAAGGTCGTCTGCTACTGGCTTTTCAGGGTGTTGTTAAGGAACAGACAATTGCTGATGAAAATAGTGAAAATGATGACTCTTGATCAAAGAAAGCTAAGAGTGTGATAGTATGAGGGTATTTGCATAGAGCATTTGTGGATTCTAGAAAAACTCTGGGGTCCAACTTTACCAGTACTACAGGTATGTAAGTACTTGTGCTTATGGAGAATCTTATTGACAAGCAAAGAGATATGGTCAAGAGTTGATTTAAAAACAACTGAAAAAACTCAGAAGAATGAAAATATTAGAAACAATTCTCTTGTACTTTTATTAATCGTTTTCTGATCAATGGACTGAGTAACCCCTAATTTTTTGTTTGATTTGATTTAAAAAACAGCCTTTAGTCATTAATGGTCTACGTTCAGATTTTTGTTTGTGGAGGTAAAATCGCGGTGAGTACCAGGAGAAAAAAATTCCAAACTTGTTAGAAACCACGTTAGTAATTTACATGTGATAACTTGTGTGTAGCCTATTTCCACCTCATTAATGTGGTAGTTAGATTTTAACATATTACATGACATATTTATGACATACGTAATACAACTTATGTAACATTATCATGACACCGCTAGATTGAGCACTCGGTATATGGAATATTTGCTCACTTGATTACCACCAGTTTTATATATGATATTTGTACAAATTTTAATGTACAATTTGTGCATGAGGCTCTTTTCATTGCATCATCTCATGTCAAGAGTGTTTTCGTTGTTCTAACGCATGTGTCACTTGCATTTCACTTTTTGCCAGTTAAAGTCCAAACAAAATGGGGATAAGAAAAAATTTTAATTTTGAAGCCATGCAGGTGGTTAATATACACAAATTGTGTTTTAAAAGTATTAAGTTGTCTTCATATAGATTACTGGTAAATCACCAAGCAATTGGACATTCAGATATCTCAGATTTAGGCAATAAGAGGTGCTATCTAGTTTTGTATGTATACAATCAAAACCTGTTTATAATGACGACCCAAGAAAAAGGGAAGAACTAATCTTTAAAGTTAAGTGGCCTTTATACACAGGTTAAGTTGTGTTTAAAATATGGAAAACTACTGTCTATAAAGACCATCTAAGAGAAAAGCGAGAAAACATACTTTATAATTTAATTGTCTTCCATACACAGGTCAAATATGTTACAACATTGCCCTTTTGGGACCACAAAAAAGTGGTCTTATTAAGAATATTGTCATTATACACAGATGGTCGCTATTATATAGCAGGTTCTACTGTAGCTGTAGATTCAATTATTCAGCATTTATGATCATAATATATAGGTTTCTGTGAAGTGTATGTAACTATACAGTACATGTTTTGTTTAGTTGTGATTCTATTATACATGTAGTTCTTTTAGCTTTTAAATTGTAATATGTTAAACGCAATATGACAATTTATCATTTTACCACATATGAAGTATTTATGGATGAAAAGATATTTTGATTTTGAAATACAGTATTACCCCTCAAACTCGAACTCGCATTCCTTGAATACCCCCCCGCCATTCGTCGAACTGATCGCATGGTCCCGACTGTGCCCTTATATATGTAATAAAACCCTGGATAGCTCAAACTGCTATTCGTCGAATACCCCTCATTCCTCAAACAGAAATATATCCCTTTCCCGTCAAGTGCATAGTAAAGAAAACCATCTATTCGTCGAACATATGCTGACGGGCCCTTGAATTGTTTCACCTGTGTCACTCACAACTGCACCGACCAAGGATAAAGATCACGGTCCGTGTTTATACATTTGGTGTGTAGTGTCAAGCATTTGGGTAAAGATCATGCGTCCATGCTATATGGTTTTTTACAAAAATTTAAAGCATTCTGGGTTTAATGTTAAGCATCATTAAAGGCCTCTGAAACCTTTCAAATTTTTGGCGGGAAAACGCCAAAATAGTGCCTTTTTTCAAAGGCCTATATCTTCCGCCATTTTGGAATCTCATGACCTTAAAACTTTCCTTTAATATATAAACTGAGGGGCATGACCTTTCATATTCAACTTTCAAATTTTTCTGTGGTAAAATTTTCGTTTTTGGACCTTTGTTTGACCCCGTAGCGAACTCATTGACCTTGGACATAATCCCTCTGATAACATGGCAATGGGAAAAGCACGCGCAATAGTCACGATCTGTCTGAATAACAAAACGTGAACGATGTACAGTCGTACGTAATGAAGTTATGAGCGTTTAAACTTCGTTCCAAAAAATTGTTTTTTTTACGTCTGTGACCTTGACCTTGAACAATTTTTGTAAAAAATCGAACGTACATTTTCCAGATCTTATGTAATTCATAACATGTCCAAAGTTGAGCGTCGTACCTTATTCGTTCCTGAGCTAGTATCCTGCTAACAAGATTTGTGAAATAAGAAAAAAAAAAGAAAAATAAATAATAAGAAAAAACAGAACAATAATCAATAGGGATTTAATGGAAATCCCTAAAAACAGAACAATAACAATAGGATTTCCATCCTAAATGGAAATCCCGAAAAACAGAACAATAACAACGGGATTTCCATCCTAAATGGAAATCACCTAACTAATTGATCGCGATCAAAACACGGGATTTTCCAACCTAGTAATGATATAAGTAATGGTTAGCGAACAGACGAGTTGGTTGAAACGAACGAACGATCTCACTCAATATTAATCAGAAGGAGCGTTTCTCATTCTTACGAAAGTAGTCTGGTTCAACCGAAAAAAAACAGATTTAGGGGACCCGGAATCCCCTTTTTGGACAGCTAGATTTCATAGAGAGGTGAATATAGAGGAGCCTGCTGATTGGATATATTCAGGTACACAAGTTTAATGGTTTAAGTGTGGGTCGGGACAATTACATGTAGATGTAACATTATGTAACGTCTTTTGAAAACTTCATTTAACCTGAAATAGGTATGCACAAGACGTTAAACACTGTGAACGGTCCTCTATGGGAATTTATTTGGTTTCTGTGATTTTGTATAACTGTTTGTGGTAGATTGTATCTCATTGTTTGTTTTTTTGGTATATATAGTTTTGTATGTATTTGATTTTTACAGTGATTTTGGCTCGGGTTAGTGTAGTAAATTTGTTATATTTTTATTTGTGTTTGTTGAGTCATACTTTTATTGAGTTGTATGTGTTTCAAATGTACGACAATCAAAACGTAAATATAAGCATTATACTGTCTTTTTATGGTATTAATGGTCTATGTAAATGCCATAAGAAGACAGTTTAATGCTTTTACGGGTTGTCGTCTGCTCACTGTCTGTGAAGAAACTACCCAGTTAGTCGTCTGCTCACTGTCTGTGAAGAAACTACCCAGTTAGTCGTCTGCTCACTGCCTGTGAAGAAACTACCCATTTAGTCGTCTGCTCAATGTGTGTTTGAAGAAAACAATGTTTTTAAAAATAACTGTTAGAATAAAAGAATCAATCCAGTAAGAAAATATTATAGAATACATTATGTAACTAAGAAAGTCACAACATGTGTTAAATAATAATTACAATCTCCATATTTCCAGATATCTAACAGAGGTTAAGAGCCGCACTCTTGAAATTAATGAGAGTTCTTTTTTAGCTTGTCATAAAATAGATATAAGTACATGTAACGATAACTCCTAGAGACTAGGAGTCGTGCTCCTAAAACTTGTGAGCGTCTAATTTTAACTTCAGAAATAACCAATTTCGTCTGGTACTGTTATCCTGCGAAAGCGTAGTAACCGCTGGCTGGTACTGGCGAAGTGGCGAGATTTAGGTAAAGATTTAAGTTATAACCTCTACTCGAGACCTTCCCTCCTTTTTCAACACGGGCTTATATTAGGACAGGCAACGGCAGAGTTTAGTGGAGAGGCCCTGTTCTCCATTTGCCCACTTTTTTTAGAACAAAGGAAAGTGTTGGTATAGGAGAACAATGGAAAAGCAATTATAGTCAGTTCCATAATAATTTTACCTGTGTTTACCTGTAGTGACTTACCTGAGCTACCTGTAGAAAAGTGGGGAAATAGAGAGATACACCTGTTAATAACATATATAACATATATAAATATATTACCACCAACATACACACAGAATAATGACATACCATTACTATAAGAAAAGCACTAATACAAATACTTATTATAAATAGATAAAATAGATGCTACAATGCATTTTATACATACAAAAAGTGATACATCATTACAATACAAAGCACTAATACAAATACTGAGGAAGCGGGAGTAGGTGTCCTTGGTCTTGCTGGGTAATAGCGTATATACAAGGGGATACATCTGTCCGTTGATATCTGCATGTATTGTTATAAATCTGAAAAAAAAGCTTTGGGAATGTGAAGAATGTCCCATCGCAGTAAATGGTGTCAGCGTTGGCTAAGTCAAACAGATTCTCTGTTGTGGCAAAACTAATAATCCGTGAAGCATCTCCATCATCAAAGAGGAGGAATTGGTCTCCGGCAGTCGTCTGAGTCCACATTCCATCTAAGTCAATGTCGCTTGCTGTCGTTGGTAACTTTGGTGTTTGCTTCCTCCGAGCTCTGTAGAGTCTGGCATGGGCTGAGTAGAAGGTTGGTAGTCGCTGTACTATCCTCTCGCTCTCGTCATTCCATTCGTTGGTCCGTAGCTTGGTCACTTCTTCGTTGTAGAATGGTGGGGATAGGTGTAATTTCGGAATGACATCGGTCTCGAACATTGTTCATGAATCTCTGTAGCAACGATGTTGGCCTGGTCTGAAGGGTGGTTATGCTGGTGTTGTCCGAATCTGACGGGTATGTCATTAAGGGTGGCAAGAGTTGCAGGGCAGTCTGGAAACAACGCATCTCCAATAAGTTCTCTCACCGCGGTTATTTTTCACGCTGAACATAAAACCCATTAAGTGCAAGATTCGTCCTCCGCGTTTGTTTTTTGTGTTCTAACAAAACTTGACTTGAATTTGTGCATTTGCCATAGTGCAATCTCGGTAGTAGAGGTGGGTAGAGGACTTATTGGTAGTAGAGGTGGGTAGAGGACTTCTCGGTTTGTAGAGGTGGGTAGAGGAAATCTCGGTAGTAGAGGTGGGTAGAGGATTTCTCGGTAGTAGAGGTGGGTAGAGGAAATCTCGGTAGTAGAGGTGGGTAGTTGACTAGGGTAACTGTTAATTATCATCATCAGCTTGGGTTATCATCAAAATACAGTCAGACTCATTCAAATCATAACAATCAATTAAAGATTATTAAGTGACCATGTGTTCAGATATGTGAGCCCTTAAGATATACATAATGAATGTAAAGATAATGGTATATAATTTTTTTATTTCATATTTAGTTTATTTATTTTTAAATGGATTTAAAACTTTATTCTATTAAAAATCATAAGATTTAAATATGTAATTTATTTCAAATTAATTTTTTTTTTTTTAAATGGCATTTAAGAAAACTTTATTCTATTGAAATCATAAAATTGATTAATATTTATATATATACTGATATTAATTTATGCATCGATACTAGTACTTGTAGTAGGTAGCACAGGTGAAAATCTCAGGTAAATCACAGGTAACATTTAGTATACTTCTCTGAAATAGACTATAATCCTTCTCACAACATACCAGCAATTATCAGATTATAAAAAGTGGGCAAATGGAGATACAGCCAGTGGAGAGGCCCTGTGCTCACCCCTATTTATAACATTGAGCCTCGGGCGAGGCCATGCCACCCGCTGATTGGCTGAAAGGCTCGTTTGGTCTGTCTCAACACCAGAAACCTTACGCGAAGGAACTATAATATAATCCCTCCGATACTATAGAAATACACAACTTATATAATGCATCTGTATCGAAATGCTGAAATACTCGTCATATATAAATATACATATATCGTATATACATAAAGCAAGATATTTAAATAGCTTTCTCTTTTATTCAGGACCGTTGGGATCCAACTGGCGTCCAAATATCCAAAAGGCGTATTTATGAAGTGACTACTGTCCAGTTTGGCAGGTAACTCCGGATGTAAGGTTAATAACATAACAATTAAAAGATTTGACAATAGAGTGTGCGCTTTGATATAAAAAGACTATGACACCATCGCCTCAGGTAGAGATATCGACAGTTTAAACACTTTGATTGATAAGTGAAGAATTGAGCGTCATATTAATTGGCGGTAATTCCACAAAGATAAGGACATATGGTAGATCTGAATATCAGAATAATTAACTATCAAAATATTCACAGGTAAATTACAAACAATTATGTAAGAACACTAAACGTACGAAATTTTGCTATGATACATGTATATATACAGAAGCTACAACATAAGATGTAAGTCTTATATTTGTTTGGATGGAAACATACCTACATTTGTACATTATAACATTTTATAGTTATTATTAGAAAAACATTGCCCTGTAGATTATCTTCAAATAACATAAATGCATGAAAACTGTAAAACCAACGATCAGTTAGTTATGACCATTTAAACAATTTATTTATGATATGTGTATTTGACCACTGTGAACTTGAATATGGGTCAAGGTCATTCCTAGTATCTGACTTTATAGCCCATCCCCTGGACATCTTATATATGAAATATGAAGATCCTAGACCTTACAGAACTTCAGGAGAAAAGTTTTCAAGTTTATTGTTAAAAACAGGACTATTAACATTTGACCCTTACCGAAAACCGGAAGTTGCCATTTTTTGTAATAACATGTAGAGAGAAAAAGTTTACGCTTAAGATTATCTTCAAAAAATATTACAAGATGAAATCTGTGAAAAGAACTGTTAGTGAGTTATAAGCATTTTTAAATTTTAAGATATGAGGTCATAGCGGCCATTTTGTTTTTTTTGATGAAGATGAAAATCATATCAAACGTTAGAGAACAATAGAGGGGTATTTTCTATAGCACTTGCAGACCATATTAGTCTTTCAGTTCGACAATATATAATGTTAAACATTTTGGCGGGAATTTAGCAAAGATCAAAGGATTGTTCAAAATGGCATACAGCATTAACCGGAAGTGCTACCGAAAAATAAAAGACACCAAATTCATCAGAATGACATTCTGCATCGATATGTAAAAAAGAAATTTCGAAAAATCAAAAAAAAAAAAAAAAACTTTGTGAACATTGACCCCATAGCGAACTTTTTTGTTTGACCTTTCACCTAATTGCTGTAATTGAATAAAAGTTAGTCTACATAAAACATCAAAAAGATTTGCTGTATCTTAAACGGTTTTTGAGTTATGACTGTTTTAAACTTTTTAGGTATGACGTCATGGCGGCCATCTCGGATTTTTGACCAGCTTAAAAATATTGCGGTCACCCCTTCAACTCATGCCATACAATATAACAATAAGGCCATTGGCACACCTCTTACCATTTTGAAGATCTTTTGGACACAAAAAAGGGTAGAAGGATAATAAAAAACAGAACAAAAAATATAGGTCTTTTCACCACATGGTAAAAAGCCCTAAAAACAGAACAAAAACAATAGGCCTTTTCACCACATGGTGAAAAGCCCTAAAACAACTTAGGGACAAAATATAGATGAGATAAGATACTGGAGAAGATGTGAAAATTAGGGCAGAGGAGGTAATCCAAATCCAAAAACCTAAATCTAGCACTGATAGAAAAAGTGCTTCAGCAACAGAACAACTAACTAGTTTTTCAGGGAAAGTGAAAACGCCTTTGTCATATGCCCTGGTACAGTGCGAGGAGATTGTTCCAGCCGAGTACCTGAACAGAGGGAAATGACATCAAGCAAAGGCCTATCATCACCCACCTGAAGTCAATTTTAATAATATTGAAGTCTTAAAGTTAAAACGCTAACAACACTGTAACACCAATGCGAAAATAAAGGATTTATGAAAGTTTATTTAAACCAGTTTAATCAAGTTTTTGCCAGTGTATATGATCTGAAATTTGCAAATGTGGAACTCTCAGAATATTCTCTAACGGTTTTTAACACGTTAAACATTATAATATCTAATATTTCGATAGAAATGTTGCATGTCTGCCAATGATATATCACGAAAAGCTTCAGAGATTCATACTTTAATATTGCCTAACCAAATTTCAATATACATGTATATCGTTCCTGTTTCATTACAGATTTCAGTTTGCAAAACACATTTTCGACTGGATTAAAATTTAGATTATATGTAGGCAGAAAGAAGAGAGAAACAAATCAGCAAATCATTCTTTTTATTGGTATCGTGCAAAATTATGTTTATCTTTGGTAAAAACTATTTTTTTAAAGCAACATACAATGGTCCCGTCTACTTTCAAACTACAAGTCCATCAAAGTGTTACATTCACACTGATACTGGTCCCCGATTGGTCAACCAATCAAAAACTTTTTTGCAAACTGATCGTTCGTCGCCGAACTGTGCGGAAATCAAATAGGCCATTGGCTAGGAGGGTCCCACATGCACACCCCCCCCCCCTCAAACCTCCGAACCAATATTTGTCTTAACCCTTAAGACCCACTGATCACAAATCAATATGTTAACATTGAATAAGTTGGGATGAACTTCCGGTTATGACGTCATTAAGATGGCCGCCATCTCAAATTTCACTAAAAAAACGAAAATTAGTCATAACATTGACATTTTTTAACCGAAGTAGACAAATGAGGTATCAAAATGACCACAACAGAACAATAAAAACATATCAGGACCAAATAATCCAATATATGTAGTGGTTTCTACGCAGGAAATTAGAACATCGGATTTAAATCTCAAAGTGGTGATTTTTCAGCAATTTTTTCATATTTTGCTTGACGCAGAAAAAATGTTTCCCAACAGCAAACTATTACTTCTGATCAGTTTTTTGACCACTTATCAATCAGTTTAAACAACAACAAAAACCAATTTTAACATTCCATAAGTTTCGGTTATTACGTCATCAAGATGGCCGCAATCTCGAATTTCACTAAAAAGTGAAAAATAGTCATAACATTGACATTTTTCAATTGAAGTAGACAAATGAGGTATCAAAATGACCACAATAGAACAAAAAATACATGTCAGGGCCAAATAATCCAATATATTTAGTGAATTGTACGCAGGAAATGAAAAAATAAGATTTTAAGCGCAAAAATGGTGATTTTTCAGCAAATTTATCATATTTTTGCTTGACGCAGCGAAAATGTTTCCCAACAACAAATTATCATTCGTAATCGGTTATTTGATCTCTTGTCAATCAGAATAAACAACAAAAATATTTTTAGAACTCCAAATCGCTGACACTACAGTTTCCTGATGTATTATAATTTCCTTAAATAGAACATTGACTAATGACGATTTATAAGTAAAAAAATAATGTTAAGTTGACAGAATATCTAGGTGGGACAAGGTAGGGTTTAACATAATCCATTTTCATGTTTGAAATTTTAGAGATTAGCAGCGTCTCAAAAATAATTATTACAGCACAACACCTACTGATAGCGTAACAAAGGGTAACTTAAGCTAATCCTGTGTTTCCCTTAATATCATCAACAGTTTCCAGAACGTTTGTGTCTTTGAAATTAAGCACATTGATTGTTTATTTCCTATGCATAACATAAGCAAAATGTCAAATGGTTACTACAGTGTCACATATTTCTTTCACTGGCTCTTAATGATAACCATTATCATTGTGCGTGCTTTCTCGCTTCACTGCTCTTTCCACTGATGAAGAGACTCGGCATATCTGGTAGCTGGTAGCCAAATCAGAGTAATCGAGATATCAGTATCAAATTCGTCGAACGCCAGAGCGTCGTCTTCAATGTCGATGAGCTGATGTGACACTACATTACCAGTGTTGTTCTAGCCTGTCATCTTTCATAACCCATCCATGGCCAGAGTTCATATCAGGAACAACAGATTAAGAGATGTGGGATTTCCCTCAGATTCTAACATATCGTATATGCTGTTTCAGACTTCTCCGGCATAATGGAAATTACACCAGATACACATTCTTCGAATGGTGGAATTGGTTCTACTTAGCACAACATTCGTATAAAGTACCATGCATCAATCTTGTGAACTCTCGTGCGACCATAAACGGTACAGGTGATATCCTCGAGGTCATTAATGAGGTCATTAATGTTAAATGTTTTTCATTGGTCTGACTTTTCCCACTCCCTTGAAGGCGCTGGTTGTGTCACATCTTGTGTATGCGTAAATTTACATGTAAGAGACCATTGAAGACTCTCCAGAAAAAAATTGTCTACAGTGCTTTCCAGACTTGGCAAATAGTGGAACTTCAGTGCAGACCTCATTTATGACCTCAAAGAATCCACCTGTGCCATCTATGGTCACTGAGGGTTCACAAGAATGAAGAATTGTGCTTCATACGAATTAAGGAGAACCAGCAGAACCTTTGCAGAATGTGGATCTGGTGTCTTTTCCGTCATGCCGGGAAAGTCTGGAACATCATATACGATATCTGAATCACTACATGTAGGTTGGAAAAAGGAAGAACTCCAACATCCCTGAAACCGATGTTTCTTATGTTAAGTCTGGCTATGGACGGTTGGCAAGTTAATTAGAACCACGATGGAAACCCGGTAATGTAATGTCACATCAGCTCATCAGCTCATCGCCATCGAAGACAAAGAACTACATTAATGTAGTAAAAGAAATATGTGACACTGTAACCATCTGACATTTCCTTACGTTATACACAGGAAATAACAATGGATGTGCTCATTCTAAAAGGCACAAAACGTTTGGGAAAGTGTCATGGTATTTACGAAATGACAGGCTCACACTAGATTTAATTTGTTACCATATAGCTATTAGTTGGCGTTTTGCTGTAATAATTCAGTTTGAGACGCTACTAGTCTACAAAATTTCGAACATGAAAATGGATTTCTTTGAAGTCCCACATAGATATCCATGACACAGCCAACTTTAAATTCAAATTTGTTAAGATCTAAATCGTTAATAGCCAATGTTATATTCAGGAAATTCTAAGACACCAGGAAACTGTAGTGTTGACGGCTTGGGAAAAAACCCATTACGCATCCGATGATGTTTTGTAAACCAAATGATGATATAACAATAATTCTCTTTTGCATTTCTATATATTTTTGTTATTGATTTTACTGTTTGACAAGAGAGCAAATAACTGATTACAAATAATAATTTGTTGTTGGGAAACATTTTTTATTGCGTCAAGCCAAATATGAAAAAATTGCTGAAAATTTACCATTTTTGAGCTTAAAATCTGATTTTTTCGATTCCTGCGTACAATTCACTATACATATGTATATATTGAATAATTTGGTCCTGATATGTATTTGCTGTTCTCTTGTGGTCATTTTGATACCTCATTTGTCTACTTCGGTTGAAAAATGTCAATGTTATGACTATTTTTCATTTTTAGTGAAATTCGAGATGGCGGCCATCTTGATGACGTCATAACTGGAAGTTCATCCCATCTTATGCATAATCGGTCTGACCGTCTAATTTCGCACAACTAAGGTTCTCCCGGCTAAATTCGTAGAATTCTAAATCTATATTTACATGTACCTACTTTTGGTTTCAAATAAATGATTTATTTTTTGAAATAAAAGTAGTGTTTTATTATTATATCATAATAAAATTGATTAATATCGCATCATATAATAGTAAATACGTTCGTTTTTGTTGTAATTTCAGTCAACAACTAACAACAAAAAATATGTTGTCAATATGTGGTCATAATACAATAACAAAGCAATCATAGCGAAATCATCCTCTACAGGGGTTCCGATCAGATACGAAGGCAGCCTACAACTCTGTAACATACTGTATGCCGAAGCCATTTTCTAGAATGCAAACACACACACACCCTCACCATCACACACACACACACACCACGTAAATCATGTTTACCGCTAATTGTATGATTTTTACCGATTTTTGTGTAAATTCTGCAATCTTCTAGGTGTTTCCGGAGTTATCGTTCTTGTACACATAGTGTAGAACTGATTTTCCGGAACTCAAAATTCCTTTTGGTTAAAAATTAGACAATGCGAGGGAGATGTACCGGAAGTAGCGACAAAGGGATGCTGAACTCTGCTGGAAAGTTTACTTTTTGTTGTGGCAGTTTTGTTGTGGCGGTGTTTCTCGGTACATGATCGAAGTGTTGGGTAAGATATTTATTTGGCTTTTTGATCTCTTTTGTTTAGACTTTGAAAGCAGAAGTAACTAACTGGCGAAGTGTACAGTTAGTACATGTGTTGTGATACGACTGTAACCGTCACGTCTCAACTAGACTGGCCACCAGACCCTAAGTTGTTGATAAGACTTTCTCAGCAGAATTCTTTACTAGATTATCTCCCCCTAGTTAATCAGTGCATGTAGTAGAGACAAAAATAATCAAGCCAAATTTTAGTGATTTTTTTAATATTCTAGAGACAGGTGGCCAGTCTACGTCTCAACATTAAAGCTCGACAACGTAACACGACCGTATAAACCAGGTCGGGGGGAATCACAAACTTACTTATTATACGTAAACTAGTCCAATAAGAGTATGAGTATGGATTTGTTACTAAAAATAGCCTAAATCATATACACACATAGACAAATAGCTGCCACCAATGACTTATTCAAACATCCTCCCGGTGGCTACAGTACAAAGCACTAATTAGAGGCACATATCCTAAAACTAATCCAATAATATTAGATCTCGATATTGAGAAAATTCTGATGTGCAATATCGAGATCTAATGCCCGAACCCTATACGAGTCTTCGCAAGTTCCGCCCTCGAATTAGAGCGGAACTTTGACGCTTAATTACCAAGTGAAAAACTTACCAGAATGTCAAAAAAACATGTATAGCGTGAATCAGTAGTTATCCATGAACACATCCTGGTATAAGAATATGTATGACATAACATTAATCCACGGAATAATCACACATTTAAGAGCTGACCCATAGCATCGCTGTATAATCTAGGTTAATTCCTATTCAAATTTTCGTCACTTCCGGTTTATCAAATTATAGTACGGTGTATAAAATGGAAAGATAATATTAATAGTGGTAACCAAGGTTGTTTATATGCACAAAAACAAGTATTTTTTGGCGAGGATCACCTCGCCATTGTGATCGTGGTTGCAAAATTCTCTTTCAGTCAATTTCCTCAATTTGATTGGCTTAGAACTTGCTCGCAGATACTAGCGCTCCTAACGGCAGTGTATTCAACAACTTTGATTTTACCGGGAATTTTAAATAGCAAATTTTGAATATGAAAGTTACTGAAATAAGAGTATCTGTAATGTTGAAATAGGAGAAGTAGATAACTGCTTTCATATCCTTACCATATACACTATCCAAATGATCTTAGGTTGGAAAATTTTCACTTGAATTGTTTACAATGTATCTAGACTTTCCGTCCCGAAAATGTTGTTAACAATGCATGAAGACGTTTCGTCCCGAAAATGCTTCGCTTCGCCCCACGCGTTTTGCCCCTACTAGTGACAATTATCCCGCAACGGAAAAAATGAAATCAATGTTTCACCTCAAACATAAAATTTTTTACAATAATGATTTTTGTAATTTGAATCATATTAGTTCGGGAGCAAATAAATCTCAGGACGAAATGGAGATTTGTTTATCACGGCTGCGCTATGCCACATGTACGTGTAAATCCACAATGGAAGAAAGACAACTCTAAGAAAATTTAGGATAAACTTTGTAAACTGATCAAATAGCGCGTGAGAGACGATGAACATTTTCTAAATGTCCAAGCTGGCGTAATCTTCCAACTTACGGCAGTTAATAAGGTATGAATATTTACCACATCCATAATTATCGATAATTTTATAAGCACATGTATACATTATCAGATTATATATACATATTAAAGCACGTATAGAGGTTGTCACTAAAAACATTTTAGCCACTTTCATCACATGTAGGCCTACAGGAGCTTGACGTTCTGATAATATATATAACGTATTTTTGGTCCGAATGACAAAAATCATACATAAAATGTTCGTATAACTCGAAGTGAGATTTTTTTGGACTACTTCATTTGTAGATCGATGAAAATGCCGATTTCTTTTTCATAATTCTTCCGTAGAACGGCACTTAAAAAGCTGTTTCAATCTACAACAAACGTGGAGAAAACGGTTAAATGTTTAGCAATTATCCTGAGTTATATTTTATCAACAATCATCAGAGATTAGTAATTAAAACTTACATAAACATACTCCTGATTCTCACTTGCATTTATGTGTGATCACTCGAGCGGAACTAATCTCTACCACCTGGCACAGTCTTACAAAGGGGTGTTCTCTTAACGCCAACATATTTATCAACAACAGGTAGGTGTTGTTTTAGGAAACAATAGGAAGGCAATTATATACTGTTTCATATAAGCTGTCTTTATTTTCACCTGTAAAGTCACTTGAGATTTACCTGTATTTCAATCAGTATCATAGGTAACATTGGTGGGTTTTGGATAAAAATTCCTTCATTACGTATTATATACAACGTAAATTATTAATCAAAGATAATCGGTGCTTTAATATGCTAAGAATTAATATGGAGCTACATGTGGATTATTAAGAACGATGCATTTTGAGTTCCAGGTGAAATATTTTTTTACAAATCATATCTCAATTTTATCAGAAAAACAGGTTTCTTGATCAGTGTATATTCTAATGTAACAGTATTCTGTTTTGACATAGGAGTTCCAGTAGGGCTACATTCTTAGCCAACTTTCATTTCTTGTGACCGTGCATAGTTGCGCATGATTTCTCTTATCGCATAGACGTACACCGTGAAGTATTTGGTTAGAAAATGAGTGGAGAAAAACAATATCACAAAAGTTTAAATTAATATTGTCGGAAATTTTGACCTGTTGATTATAGTTTAAGTTGGTAATCTATTGAAGCCGACACAAATACACATTATGATGTTTTATAAACATTGGTAATAATATATCATTGGGGTTTAATGCTCTATATGTATTTTTTTGATACAAAATATTTTTAGAATTAAGTCACTTAATAATGTAAAAATACTAAATGAAATGAGATTGAAGACTGTTACTTAGGGTCTTAACCATATTCATTTTAATACACATTATAGATGTTAATGTTGCAATACTGGCAAAATTATTTCAAGTCCATATGTTGAAGGTCTTGTAATTCTCAAAATGTTGCAAACTTTTAGTGCTCAGAATACCGAATAAACAGTTTTCTAATTTTATCTGTTTAAAGATTATAGTACATATACCAATTTGTATCTAGTAACAATGTTTGACCGAAATTCAACCATAGGAAAGAAATTTATATGTTATTTCCAACATGCACAAAAATATATAATTTTACTGCGCTGTTAACGGACAACAGTTTAATTATTGGGTGCTCTTTTGCTATAATGATATACAAATGTACATGTACATTTACATTATAATGTAACATCACGCTGATCTAGAAATACCATCTTAGGATAAGAAAGCAGGAAAATTATATAATTATGATAAATGATGCATCCTAATGCAACTTTCAAAATATATTGTATGTTCTGTTAACTTAAAAAGGTCAGTCAAGTACAAGTAAAATTTGGAAATCATATTTGACATAAATTCACTTACTCTTTGGTAGGTTATTAACGCAGATGTTACATGTACATGTACTATATATGTATATAAGGTCACTTAACAGACATATATGGAAGACCTTGTGGAAATATATCACTTTTCAACAGGCAAAAGGCTTATATTATTTCAAACTTTTAATCAAATTAGTGTTACACTAAGTTGAAACTGGATAATTCCTTTTTGGATTTTTTCTTTGATATTACTGAATGGTAAAGTTACTGCCATGTGAAATAAGTTTCAAAGAATTTTGCTTGATTTTAGTATCAATCTATTGAAAATCTAATGAGATTTATACCAGAGACTTTAGATATATCAAGGAAATCTTTAAAATTCTTGAAATAAAATCATTGTGAATTTAATTTAATTTCATTCATAGATTCTATTGTTATATTTTCATAGATATTAACAGAAACATATATGTGACGGCGACTGACAAAATGGGCCCAGATGCGGCGATTATGACGTTGGAATAAATGACGTTATAAAGTTACGCACATGTTTTGCCGACGTCACCACGTTTGTTTGCGGAAACTCTCAATAAACTACGTTTCATAAAGCCCGCATTTAATGTATAGATTTTACTACCTGTACACTATCAATACATAAAATGAAGGGTAGACTGGTGAGTATCAGGTGATCAGTATATACATGTAGGTACGGTCTAACAAAGATATAAATAAATGAATAAATATAGCTGCGAACAGCATATTAGAAAAAAATATTGAGATTGTTTTCTCTTCGTTAGTGGAGATAACAATTAATATATTCATGGAAATAAATCGAAGATAACAGTGAAACAAATCCTGATTTATCTCAATGAGTAGTTATGCAGATATTTGACTGAAATTCCAATATGCCACATGTCAGGGGATCCGGACAAAAATATTTGTAATTGATTTAATACGGTTTAACATTTTTTAATCTTATCTGGCAATATTGTTTCTCCGCGGATATTCTGGAAATTTCACAGGCTTTGCTCTTTCACAAGTTATAATATTTTGAAATATGTCGTAACATATTTAAAATAAAATATCGAAAACCAGAGTCGTAAAAGTCACTGAAAATATACCGAATACATTGATATACATGAAGCAAACATATCACGAGTGTGGAAACTTAAAATGCAAACAAGGGGATGTTCTTTTAAAGACAAAATAAAGGCAAGAAAATTGTGTTAGAAGTATTCTTTAAAAATTTTTAGAGGACAAGGATGCCGATTTCATCAGCCAATAATTGAACTCTGTAGATGAACCAGAGGTGTTTGGCTCAATACATATTTTTTTTCTCTTTACATGAATACATACGTAGTTCTAGTAGAGAGAGCGAGAGTGAGAAAATATCTATAAAACCAAACACCTGTGGATGATCTTTAATTTTGTATGAGAATAAGTAAAGTTTCTGATCAGTGCAAAAGATGTATATTTTTTGTGTAGAACTATGCGACGATGATAACAAGTAATGCGGTATTTATAGTGGACTTCCGTATAGTTCAGTACTTATGCTTTGGTCATCACAACCCCTTCTGATAAGGCTTAAGATGTATTCCCGGCATGAATTTTAGCCATTTTTCCTGGTCTCCGGCCGGACACCAGACATGGCCGGCCGATGGACGGGACTCTCAGACAGCATCGAGGACGTGCCCGAAGAGTTTTAATTCAAAGTAAGAATATCTCCGGTGTCTCGTAGAATTTCATAATCGGCCACACTTATCCTAAGCATCGTCCGATATCCCGGCCGGGAATCGAGCGGTAATCACATCGCCCGACATTTAGCCGGGCCTGGGGTACAAGTGTCCTTCGTTATCCATAATCTACTTAGGCAATATTCATACGATGTCAAGTGAATAGGCCGGTTATTGCCCGGACATCATATGATAATCGGCCGATTAAGCATTAGATTTGTTAGGTCGATATTCACTGCCTCACCCGCCTCCAAAAAATTCTCTTTGGAAACAGACGCCATGCGATTACCGCACGGCCTCCTTTTAATGTAAATTATGTCGGACAAATTTTTTGACCGGTGTTGTACGATATCGGAAATGGCCCAAAACCAGCGGTGTACTCCCGATTACCCCCTATCTCCAGATAGCGGCCGATCATTGTGACCAAAGCATAAATTTTGATGACAGTATACAGTACATGGTGCATGGAGTTGTCAAGGGACGAAGATGATTCATATACTTTGTACAGTTTTTTAGAATCCCGCACACCAACCCTACTCGGTCTAGTTAAATCACTCATTAATGCAGAAATCTTAGGGTGAAACATTATTTTTCAGTTCATCTACACCATCTAGAAACAGCTTTATGCAGAAAAAAAACTATTTTAGAAACCACAGGGGTCTGAGAATTAGTTACAATTTATATAAATTTGTATCTGTGTACCAGAGTGTACGTATATTGGTTTTAAGGGTCTTATAATCAAGACAAAAAAAAACCCGGTGGAACATTTGATCCAGAGCATAAGGACCTCTATAGTTATCCATTGGTACTGTGGTGGGTTCAAATTGATATAAATTGTTATTAATTCTCAGAACCCTCAGTTTGAAACATATTTTGTGTCTTTTTCTTTTCAATCGTGTGTATTGCAATTTCTCTTTACGTTTTTTATCCGAAATATATAAGTAGAACTCTAACAATTAGGTTTAGTTCTTGAGTTGTCTAGCAGATATATTGAAAGAAAAGAGTCTGAAATGTAAAGGCGATCAATCGTTTCTTAAATTCGATCACTCCATCCACAAGTGTTTTTGTTTTATGTGCCATGTTGGGTCAGTATACTAAATCCAGTAGTTTATCTACATGATATAAAATTTAAAAAAAATATGTTGATCGGAGAACTACGAACACTTCCTTATTCACAATTTAAGAAATCTAAATATTCGACTCAAAACACACATTTAACAGAAAAAAGTAAAAGACATGCATCGTTTTAGTGTTTTAAATGTTGATCTGATAAAGAAACACTGCCTTTGTTTACCATAACAACCTCCTTTCCCATCACCATTTCCTGGGTGCTATATATTGTGACCACTTTGCTCGATCCCGAGTGCATGTATGAACTGCCCATATCATATCGTCTAAAAAAACCATTTAACAAACCAGCACACCACTATCAGATTAAGCATCACTGATACAAAAACAAGATGGATCTTGAATGTAAAGATATAACAAAATATATAGAAATGTATAATTGTATATATTATATGCCGTATTGTGGATGAGATAGAACGACATTATTCCGGTCATACGGAAAGGAACATGGGGAATTGAAAATATCTATTACTTGTTACCTGTACACATGCAGTGGTGTCCCAGGGTGATCGCAAAGAGATCGGATAGTTCGGGCTCGATTCACCATGAAAACCTCATCTAACCCGAATACGATGTTCCATGCATTAGTCTTTTTTATTTGATCATTTGATCTACATTAAATTTAGTTTTGACGGTTTTGGTTACATCATCTATTCGGACTTAGTCAATTCTTAGCACATGAGCGTATACGCATGCATGTGCATGTAGCTAAAATCTGTTCATGCATAAATGTAATATTATTTGACTTCTTCGTTACATATCTCCTCGGTCACTCCATTAATGCTATTCGTATGCCAACATTCTAGTTAAAAGAATCTGGAAGTATATACATGTACACTTTAATCAAATGCACAGTTCTTTGAATTCTGAATACGAACATACAAATTAATATCATTGCATGTAATTTTCCTCGTGGAGTTGTTCTTTTGGCGGTTGCTGTGGAACCATCAATATAAAAAAAAAATATCATATTTGATGCATTAATGGTATCATTGGCGAACCATAAATATCTCTACCCACGAAAACATTTTAAAATTCGAGACCATGAAATTAAATAACACACATTTTTTTTGTTACACACAGTACGCAGTGTTTCACCCCGTCATGTCGTAGAATTTGATTGTTACATGTACGTGTCACAGATTATCTTGTATTTTGATAGAACGGACAATGATGTAGTTTCATGTAACACTGATCGAGCTAACTGTAAAAATTTGAAATAAATTCTGATGTTAAAGACCAGTCCAAAGCATAGTCATATGCATGTGTATGTTTTATGTAACGTCATTGGCAGCCTTGTGACATGACGTCAATGTTCATGACGTGATGCTTTCACGTCGCTAATTTTGCCATTAATGAATGTACATGTTGCCTCATTCAACGTCGCATATCTCTGAAATGCTTAATCCTACGGCTTTAATATTTTGTAAACATGATCTACACACCATAAAGTAAATAAAAATGTGAAAAAGTGAAAATGTGATTTTTCCTCATCTGGGCCCATTTTGTCAGTCGCCGTCACATATTATGTATATATGTATCTGATATTAAATATGAACACTTATTGAAATGAAAATTAATCAATATACACTTAGATAAGTATCAACACAGGTAACTTTTACAGGTAAATTTACCTGTGGCATTGGGTCTGCCTTTAGGAAAAAGACTATAACCACTGTCACAACAAACTACCCTACAGCTAAATCCAAAATGTTGGCATTCAGAGATACACCCCTTACAAATGCAATCACACAAAAGCCTACACGATCACTGTTTTTAGTGCGATTACATCTTTGAGTATGAACAATACTAGTTCTTTGAACTTTTTACTCGGCAAAATAAACTTATCACCGTGCCCATGCACACATGCATATGCATATACTTATACTTCTGTGTGCACATTATCAGATACATTATATGACAACTGCTGTATTACAATCAATTTATGAAGGACAAAACTCCAAAGAACAGGAGGACTAAAGAACAACAGAAAATAAATTTCAATAATATTTACTCTAAACTGGTATTGTGATTTATAAAAAAAAAAAGTTTAATTATATGATATTAGCCTTTTCGGTAATTACTCTGTTAATACATTTATTGTTTTCTTATGTTTTACAGAATGTCTACATGCAAGTATCATTTCAATTGGAACCAGTCCAGGAGAAAAAATGTGTGAACAAAATGAAAGAAATCATTTTCAACTGTGGTAGCTTAATACTGTAATAGTTTTTGATATGAAAATAATTACTATCATCATATTCAAATTCCATATATATAATGCATTTAATGTTGTAAACATTTTTGATCCAAATAATTACCATCATTATCTTTATTCCATATATACAATACACATTAGTGTTGTGATTTGTGAATTTTACTTTAATATGCATATACTTAGTATTTGTTTATTTTTCTATGACATCTACATGCTTGAAATAAAAAGAATAAATAAAACATTAAATTTATAACACATTATGACATTAGTTGTTAATATTTTTAGAAAACATATTAAGATTATTGTTAATAATACACTAATCATCATCTTCGGCATACTTTATTCAAAATAAATTAGAAATTAATTTGCATAACACAGGTTGTCTTATGTTTTCCCTCCTTGACTATCAATCTTCTCTGATCACTCTGAAAATAGTGATTTTACCTTTTTCGGTCGCCACATGAACTGCCTTAAATCAATTATATCCAATGCAATGAGACAACTGCATTTATTATAACGCTGTAAGGCAATTCTGCAAGATCAGCTTACATTGTTAATTTACATTGAACATATACATGCACAGTATGGTACCTTATTTATATCTCCTTTCCTGTTTTCAATATACCTTGATGACTTGGAATCTTATCTGGCGGAAAAAGAATGTTAATTGTCGGACAACTATTGACAAATTATTTACAGATAATATTGAAATGTATCCCAAACTTTTAATCATTTTATATGGCGATGACACTGTTCTACAACAAATGTTAAACGGATTTGAATAATATTGCATTACATTATTGCATTACATGGAAATTATAATCTAATATATCAGAAAGATAAAAGTTGTAATATTCTCAAAACGTAAATTGGCCCAACAACACCAGTTTACGTTATGGGATATAGAATTATTTTGATAAGAAGGGTATACAAATCTATGTATATTTTTAGGTCATCTGACCCGAAGGGTCAGGATGACCTATAGTCGTCATGTTTCGTCCGTCGTCGTGCACCGTCCGCTGTGCGCCGTCCGCCATCCGCCGTGCGTTAACTTTTCACATTTTGAACTTCTTCTCAAGTTTGACCAGTGGGATTGAGCTGAAACTTACCTGAAATGATCCTGAGATGGTCCCGACAAAGTGTTGTTATTTTTCGGGTCAATCCGAAATCCAGGATGGCCACCACAGCAGCCATCTTGAAAACACATTTTGAACTTCTTCTCAAGTTCTACCGGTGCGATTTGGCTGAAACTTGCATGAAATGATCCTGACATGGTCCCGACAAAGTGTTGTTATTTTTCGGGTCGATCCGAAATCCAAGATGGCCGCCACAGCGGCCATCTTGAAAACACATTTTGAACTTCTTCTCAAGTTCTACCAGTGGGATTTGGCTGAAACTTGCATGAAATGATCCTGACATGGTCCCGACAAAGTGTTGTTATTTTTCGGGTCGATCCGAAATCCAAGATGGCCGTCACATCCGCCATCTTGAAAACACATTTTGAACTTCTTCTCAAGTTCTACCGGTGCGATTTGGCTGAAACTTGCATGAAATGATCCTGACATGGTCCCGACAAAGTGATGTTATTTTTCGGGTCGATCGGAAATCCAAGATGGCCGCCACAGCGGCCATCTTGAAAACACATTTTGAACTTCTTCTCAAGTTCTACCAGTGGGATTTGGCTGAAACTTGCATGAAATGATCCTGACATGGTCCCGAGAAAGTGTTGTTATTTTTCGGGTCGATCCGAAATCCAAGATGGCCGTCACATCCGCCATCTTGAAAACACATTTTGAACTTCTTCTCAAGTTCTACCGGTGCGATTTGGCTGAAACTTGCATGAAATGATCCTGACATGGTCCCGACAAAGTGATGTTATTTTTCGGGTCGATCCGAAATCCAAGATGGCCGCCACAGCCGCCATCTTGAAAACACATTTTGAACTTCTTCTCAAGTTCTACCGGTGCAATTTGGCTGAAACTTGCATGAAATGATCCTGACATGGTCCCGACAAAGTGTTGTTATTTTTCGGGTCGATCCGAAATCCAAGATGGCCACCACAGCCGCCATCTTGAAAACACATTTTGAACTTCTTCTCAAGTTCTACCAATGGGATTTGGCTGAAACTTGCATGAAATGATCCTGACATGGTCCTGACAAAGTGTTGTTATTTTTTGGGTCAATCAGAAATCCAAGATGGCCGCCTCAGCCGCCATCTTGAAAACACATTTTGAACTTCTTCTCAAGTTCTACCGGTGCAATTTGGCTGAAACTTGCATGAAATGATCCTGAGATGGTCCTGACAAAGTGTTGTTATTTTTCGGGTCGATCGGAAATCCAAGATGGCCGTCACAGCCGCCATCTTGAAAACACATTTTGAACTTCTTCTCAAGTTCTACCGAAGGGATTTGGCTGAAACTTGCATGAAATGATCCTGACATGGTCTCGACAAAGTATTGTTACATCTGTGGTTGATCCCAAATCGAAGATGACTACCATGACACTATATCTAATTAATTTCCTATATTAATTTCCTATATGTTAAGGCCCTTGGGCCTCTTGTTTGAAATAAAATTTGTTGAAAGATATTGAAAACGATCCTGACATGATCCTGACAAAGTGACACCATATATAATTAATTTTACTATTGTCAAGGTAGTCAGATGACCGTTAAGGCCCTTTGGGCCTCTTGTTTAACATTAATGGTAGCGTTTTTAAAGAAAAGGAAAAAACTGCTGAACAAACAATTAAATCAGTGCATGTCTACTATTTTTAAGAAACAAAGGAATGTATCCCTTCCTGTTGATTTTAAACTGAAAATATTTTAGTCACTTGTAATGCCAGTTTTATTATACTCATCAGAAGTATGGGGATTTGAAAATACAAATATTGTAGAAAAAATCATTTGTAATTTCCTCAAGTTAAAAAAGTGTATAAAACAATTCATGGTTTATGGCGAGCTAACAAGATACCCAATTGATATTGGAATAAAATGTAGAATGATTACTTTTTGGCATAATGTATACTTAACATGAAAATAGACCAGACGTTTTTAGCTCGCCTATTTGAAGAATAGGGGGAGCTAATGTTGTCACCCCGGCGTCGGTGTCAGCGTTGGCGTCCCATTTCACGTTAAAGTTTTTGAGCAAGCTTCTGTTTCGTCAATTGTTTAAGCTTAAGTCATCATAAATGTTTCTGATTTTATTTTCCTAATGTGTATGGATGCTGAACGTGATAATACAACCAATTTTGGGCCCTTTAGGGGTTTTTTGAGTCTGTTAATTTGTCATATTTCACGTTAAAGTTTTTGAGCAAGTTTCTATTTTGTCTATTGTTTAAGCTTAAGTCATCATAAATGTTTATGATTTTATTTTCCTAATGTGTATGGATGCTGAACGTGATAATACAACCAATTTGGGGCCCTTTATGTTTTTTTTAGTCTGTTAATTTGTCATATTTCCATGTTTAAATAGTAAATACTTGAACAACAACTTCTTCTGAATAGGCGAGCTTTGCTGTTCTCCGACAGCTCTTGTTTAAATGGCTGTAAGATGTTTAAGATATTTTATCAGAGCTAGTTTAAATCATGTTTGGATATATCAATCAACTTGCTGTTTTACAAAAGACTAATTACAAAAACTTGTTAAAAGTAGACCAATTGACCAGTTTATTCAGAAATGGTATGACTATATTGATAAGTCTTCTTGAGGACTGACATATTCTATATTTAAGACATTTTGGCATAGAAAAATATGCCTCTTGTCTGTCTCTGCTGCAAAACAATACTTGTTAACTGATACTTTGGTCCCAGGAACTTAATGAGAATAGCAATTCAGAATGGATATTTTAATTGACATCAAATTAACAAGGAAAAGGTTAAAGATGCTATAAAGTCATTTGGCATATAACACCATAGGAAATATTAGAATGGGCTCCTAAGAGTTTAGTATATGTTTCTTATTTAACACCTTGGTGTCCAAGGAATCCTCAAAAGTCCAATCTGGAAGGAACACTAGCAAACTTTATTTCTTATTGTCCAAAAAAATGTTGACTTTAGAAATATATCCTCCAATCATTGAGACCGAGCCATTTAGTACTTTCAGTACTTTGATTATTAGTTCTGATTGATTTTGGAAATATTTAAATAAATTAATGCATTTTAGTCGAAATACTGCAAAATATTTCATAGATAATGATACTTTTACTTTCCGTCACCATTCCGTAATTTGTAACAACCGAGTAAAAATGGCGACCGGGTAGACTTACAAATAGTGGTGGGGGTATAGAAATGTCTAAATTCGGTATAACAGTGCAATAGTGACGTTTTGAATTTTGGATTTAACATGATTTGGGATAATTCTTTCAGGATATAAAAGGTTAGTGTAAACACAACTTGAAATTTTGAATTTATATCGAGCCCATTTCTGCGCCGTGTGAATCCTGTCTCGATTGTTAGAGGTTAGACACGACGTAATGATCAAAAGTGTCTCGTCGTGCTATACCTCTAACATTGTTGGAGTAATCCTAAAACCAGAACTTGAAGACCTAAACCCCACTCCCTAGGCCTAAACTCTATCATATTTTTATGTTATAACTATAAACTAAAAAAAATAAATAACCACCTTTACAATCACTGTAAATAATTTCACTCCACACAATATAATCGATATCATCGTTATCAATTTAATACATACACAAGCTAATGGTTTTCCCCAACCTATAAATTCTAAAATATACTCGTCAGGTACCAATTCTCACCATTGCTTGTGTATCTGTATGATTTTTATGCAATTTTATGTCAATAAAGTCATCATCTGATAGAATATACTACCATGCTGATTTCAGACATCGCAAAAGTTGAAAAAAATGGCCGGACATTCGGACCGGCAATGACTGTGAGTAAAGCTGGACCAAACAAGATTTTGCTGGACCAAACATTAATGTGAATATTTGAAGGAAACATAACCTCCTGCTATTAGTGTCCAGGCAGCTGCTTACATGATTATCTTGTGCAGTTTGAATTCTACATTCCTTTTGCCAGGTTTATACATTATACTTTAGACTTCTAGTACTCAATAATTACCGGACCAGATTCAAAATAGGTGGTTCGCTCAATTTTTTCCGGACATGTCCGTCGGAGCGGCACATTTCACGATGTCTGTGATTTCCAGGAAAATTATCTGAAAATTTGTGTGCGATCATACAAATATACATGTAATAGCGAAAATTGGTAGGAAAACTTGTATATAGACATCAATCAGCGTTCATTCAGCGTGCAATGACATAAGTATTAGGTACCTTATATTAAAAATACAATTTCCATAGGTTCACGTTCATATTTCGTTATAGAATGAATAATCACTCCGTTCTCGGCAGGGTATAAATTCCACCCAATTACCAATAGCCAAGTGTTGCAAGCCCCGATGTGATCCACATCGGGCATTTTTAGGCTGATAAAAATATATTTTTTCGGATAAAATCCTTATGTAACTGTATTGTTCTGGCAACTATGATCAATATTCAATTCACAAACCTTTAGATTATGATATAATGTTTCATAAAAAATTAGCGGTAAAATGCAAGGCAAACACAGCACACATGTAATGCTGTTTAAATACGCTGCCATGTGTGTTTTACCTGAGAAACAGTGACAAAATGACCCACATACTCCACAAGTTAAAGTGAACAGTCGGGCAAGGATGGCTAAAGTCGGTAAAAATGGTGTAAATGTATCCAGTATAATTTCTTATGAAATGGAAAAATAAAATCTCTCGTCAAAATCTGTCTGCGTACGAAGAAATTAATTTAAAGTATGGGAATTCTAAAACGTCCTCCCGGCTCACTATGTCCGTGGTTACATTTCCACACAGCCTCACTTTTCTTTTCTTTACTTAAATGGTCAGAACTGGGAAACTAAGCAGAACGTGACCTTCATATTAATATGTGAGAACTTTTGGAAGGCCAATGAACCCATTTAGACTGGTTTTCTTTGCCCGACTATTCACTTTAAATGTTTTGAATAAACATTTTGAAACTGAACAACTTAATTATCATTTGGAATTTACCAAAAAGAATTTTTTAAATTCAAGTAAAAAACATTATATTTCTGTCGTAAAAATATGTAGGTCGTTCCATATATGGTAATATTGCCATATGGAGCACAGGGCTTTCTAACGAGAAGCATCATAGCACCAAGGTGAATTTAAAGGGACAATTCAGTGAAGCTAATTCTGTTACATAACCACAAAGCTAAATACGACATAAAAGTATTGTTCTACATTTCTTATGAAACATATACAAATGACAAATTTCACGACATTGTTAAGTATTTTGATTGATACAGTTGCAATTCCAAATCGTTGATCAATACGATTATAAACAGGTACAACATATACGCTGCACCCATAGTCACGCAGGTTAAATAAATGTAAATATATAACCACCAAGGAGTTGATGAAATTATTTTTAGAACATTCATATGCATCGATATCTTATAAGGTAAACACACTACTGTAAGAGTGATATGAGTAGTTCTAGACAAAAATTTCTTTACTACACTGGCAATGGCCAGGGTTCGGCATACAAGACATCCGAACACTATATATGTGACGGCGACTGACAAAATGGGCCCAGATGAGGAAAAATCACATTTTCATTTTTTCACATTTTTATTTACTTCATGGTGTGTAAATCACGTTTACAAAATATTAAAGCCGTAGGATAAAGCATTTAAGAGCTATGCGACTTTGAATGAGGCACCATGTAGATTCATTAATGACAAAATTAGCGACGTCAAATCATCACGTCATGGACATCGACGTCATGTCACAAGGCTGCCAATGACGTTACATAAAACATACAGGTGCATATGACTATGGTTTTGACTGGTCTTTAACACCTGTAATTTATATTAAAAAGTTTAGCTCGATCAGTGTTACATGAAACTACACCGGTACATTGTCCGTTCTATCAAAATACAAGATATCTGTGACACGTACATGTAACAATCTAATTCTACGATGTGACGGGGTGAAACACTGCGTGCTATGTGTAACAAAATATTTTCGCGTGTAATTTAGTTTCATGGTTTGGAATTTTAAAATGTTTTCGTTGGTAGAGATATTCATGGTTCGACAATGATACCATTAATAAATCAAATATGATTTTTTTTTCAATATTCATGGTTCCACAGCAACCGCCAAAAGAACAATTTCACGAGGAAAATTTCATGCAATGATATCACTTTGTATGTTCGTATTTAAAAAGTCAAAGATCTGTGCATTTGATTAAAGTTTACATGTATATGCTTCCAGATTCTTTTAAATAGAATGTTGGTATACGAATAGCATTAATGGAGTGACCGATGAGATATATACCGAAGAAGTAAAATAATATCACATTTATGCATGAACAGCTTTTAGCGACATTGTACATGCACATGCATGCGAATGCGCTTATGTGCTAAGAATTGACGAAGTCCGAATAGATGATGTAAATAAAACCGTCAAAACTAAATTGAATGTGGATTAAATGATCAAATAAAAAGACTAATGTATGAAACATCGTATACGGGTTAGATGAGGTTTTCAAAGTACTAGTGAATCGAGCCCGAACCCTCCGATCTCTTTGCGTTCACCCTCGGAAACCACAGAGTACATGTCTAAACACCAGTCGTGTAGGCTGATTACATTGGTAACCAGTAATATATATTTTCAATTCCCCATGTTCCTTTCCGTATGACCGGAATAATGTCGACAATACGGCATATAATACATAAAAATTATACATTTATATATATATATTGTTATATCTATACATTCAAGATCCATCTTGGTTTTTGTATCAGTTGTTCTTAATCTAATTATAGTGTGCGGGTTTGTTAAATGTTTTTTTAACGATATGACGTGGACAGTTCATACATGCACTCGGGATCGAGCAAAGTGGTCACAATATATAGCACTCAGAAAATGGTGGTGGGGAAGGAGGTTATTATGGTGAACAAAGGCAATTCAGTTTAATAACTGTTGTGTTTTTTAATCAGATCAACATTTAAAACACTAAAACGATGTATGTCTTTTACTGGGTTTTTTTCTATTAAATGTGTGTTTTAAGTCAACTATTTAGATTTCTTAAACTGTGAATCAGGAAGTGTTCGTAGTTCTCCGATTCACACATTTTGAATTTTATATTATGTAGATACACTACTGAATTTAGTATACTGACCCATTATGGCACATAAAACAAAAAAACTGTGGATGGAGTGATCAAATTTAAGAAACGATCGATCGCTTTAACATTTAAGACTTTTTCCTTTCAATATATCTTATAGACAACTCAAGAACTAAACCTATTTTTTAGAATTCTACTTATTTCGGATAAAAAAACGTTAAGAGAAATTGCAATACACACGATTGGAAAAAAAGACGAAAAAAACGTTTCAAGCAGAGGGTTCTGAGAATAAGAAACAGTTTATATCAATTTGAACCCACCACAGTGCCAATAGATCACTATATAGAGGTCCAAATGCTCTGGATCAAAAGTTCCACAGTTTTTTTCATCTTGATTATAAGACCCCTAAAACCAATATATGTACACTCTGGTACACAGATGAGGGGTGAGGCAGTGAATATCGACCTAACATATCTAATGCTAAATCGAGACGACCGATTATCATATGATGTCCGGGCGATAACTGGCCTATTCACCGGACATGTACGAATATCGCCTTAGTTGATTACGGACAACGAAGGACACTTGTACCCCAGGCCCGGCCAAATGTCGGGCGATGTGATTGCCGCTCGATTAAACGATATGTAAAGGATATGTGGCCGATTATGAAATTCTACGGGACACCGGGAATATTCTAACTTCGAATTAAAAATCTTCGGGCACGTCCCCGATGCTGTCAGAGGGTCCCGTCCACCGGCCGGCCATGTCTGGTGTCCGTCCGGAGACCAGGCAAAAATGGCTAAAATGCATGCCGGGAATACATCTTAAGCCTAATCGGAAGGGGATGTGACCAAAGCATAAGTACTGAACTCTACCGACGTCCACTATAAATACCACATTCCTTGTTATCATCGTCGCATAGTTCTACAAGAAAATAGACATCATTTGCACTGATCAGAAACTTAACTTATTCTCATACAAAATTAAAGATCATCCACAGGTGTTTGGTTCTATAGATATTTTTGTTCTATCTATATCTACTCGAATTGCGTATGTATACATGTAAAGAGAAAACAATAGTATAAAGCCAAACACCTGTGGTTCATCTACAGATTTCAATTTTCGGCTGATGAAATCTACTTCCTTGTCCTCTTACAATTCAGACAGACTATTTCTAACACAGTTTTCTTGCCTTTATTTTGGTCTTTAAAACAACATCCCGTTGTTTGCATTTTAAGTTTCCGTACTCGTGATATGTTTGCTACATGTATATCAATGTATTCGGTATAATTTCAGTGACTTTTACGACGTTGATTTTCGATATTTTATTTTAAATATGTTACGACGTATTGCAAAATATTATCAACTTGTGAAAGAGCAAAGCCTGTGGAATTTCCAGAATATCCGTGAAGAAACAATATTGCTAGATAAGATTTGAAAATGTTAAAACTGTATTAAATTTATTTATAAATATATTTGTCCGGATCCCCTGACATGTGGTATATTGGAATTTCAGTCGAAACTGATTGAGATAAATCAGAATTTGTTTCACTCTTATCTTTGATTGATTTGCCATGAATATATTAATTTTTATCTCTACCGACGAAGAGAAAAACAATCTCAATATTTTTTTTTCTAATGTGCTGTTTGCAGCTATATTTATTTATTTATTTGCATTTTTGTTAGAAAGTACCTACATGTATATACTGATCACCTGATACTCACCATGTTGTATTTTGTAGGAATTCATGACTCTGGTCGCCACGCCAACCTGTAAATAATGTTGTATTTTGTAGGATTTAATGACTGTTTCCCACGCCAACCTGTAAATAATGTTGTATTTTATAGGATTTCATGACTCTGGCATCAACGCCAACCTGTATATATGTTGTATTTTGTAGGATTTCATGACTCTGGTCGCCACGCTAACCTGTAAATAATGTTGTATTTTGTAGGATTTCATGACTCTGTTCCCCACGCCAACCTGTAAATAATGTTGTATTTTGTAGGAATTCATGACTCTGTTCCCCACGCCAATCTGTAAATAATGTTGTATTTTGTAGGATTTCATGACTCTGGTCGCCACGCTAACATGTAAATAATGTTGTATTTTGTAGGATTTCATGACTCTGGTCGCCACGCTAACCTGTAAATAATGTCGTATTTTGTAGGATTTCATGACTCTGTTCCCCACGCCAACCTGTAAATAATGTTGTATTTTGTTGGATTTCATGACTCTGATCGCCACGCTAACCTGTACATAATGACGTATTTTGTAGGATTTCATGACTCTGTTCCCCATACCAACCTGTAAATAATGTTGTATTTTGTAGGATTTCATGACTGTTTCCCACGCCAACCCTGACCTGTTGGCCTAGATCCTGGTGATATCTGTAAAGGATGGATTGTATACTGAAGTTGGTAAGTACAACACTATGTAATTACATGATAGAAAACTATCCTCAATCGAATCACCGAAAAAATAAACCCTTCCCCCTATAAACATCCCTCCCCCTATAAACAACCCTCTCCCTATAAACACCCCTCCCCCTATAAACATCACTCCCCCTACAAAAACACCCCTCCCCCTATAAACACCCCTCCCCCTATAAACACCCTTCCCCCTACAAACATCCCTCCCCCTATAAACACTCCTCCCCCTATTAACACCCCTCCCCTATAAACATCCCTCCCCCTATAAAACACCCCTCCCCCTATAAACACCCCTCCCTCTATAAACACCCCTCCCCCTACAAATACCCCTCCCCCTATAAACACTCCTCCCCCCTATTAACAACCCTCCCCCTATAAACATCCCTCCCCCTATAAACATCCCTCCCCCTATAAACACCCCTTCCCCTTTAAACACCCCTCCCTCTATAAACACCCCTCCCCCTATAAACACCCCTCCCCCTATAAACACCCCTCCCTCTATAAACACCCCTCCCCCTACAAACACCCCTCCCCCTACAAACAACCCTCCCCCTACAAACACCCCTTCCCCTACAAACACCACTCCCCCTATAAACACCCCTCCCCCTACAAACACCCCTCCTCCTCCAAACACCCCTCCCCCTACAAACACCCCTCCCCCTACAAACACCCCCCCCTCCTACAAACATCCCTCCTCCTACAAACACCCCTCCCCCTACAAACACCCCTCCCCCTACAAACACCCCTCCTCCTACAAACAAACCCCTCCCCCTACAAACACCCCTCCCCCTACAAACATCCCTCCCCCTACAAACCACCCCTCCCCCCTATAAACAACCCTCCCCCTATAAACACTCCTCCCCCTATAAACAACCCTCCCCCTACAAACACTCCTCCCCGTACAAACACGCTTCCCCCTATAAACATCCCTCTCCTACAAACACCCTTCCCCCTATAAACATTCCTCTCCCTATAAACACCCCTCCCCCTACAAACACCCCTCCCCTCCAAACACCCCTCCTCCTCCAAACACCCCTCCCCCTACAAGCACCCCTCCCCCTACAAACACCCCTCCTCCTCCAAACATCCATCCCCCTATAAAACACCCCTCCCCCTATAAACAACCCTCCCCCTATAAACATCCATCCCCCTATAAACACCCCTCCCCTTATAAACACCCCTCCCCCTATAAACATCCCTCCCCCTATAAACACCCTTCCCCCTACAAAACATCCCTCCCCCTATAAACACCCCTCCCCCTATAAACACCCCTCCCCCAAATAAACATCCATCCCCTTACAAACACCCTTCCCCCCTACAAACACCCCTCCCCCTATTAACACCCCTCACCCTATTAACACCCCTCCCCCTACAAACATCCCTCCCCTCTATAAACACACCTCCCCCTATAAACATCCCTCCCCCTTCAAACACCCTTCCCCCTACAAACACCCCTCCCCCTATAAACACCCCTCCCCCTATTAACACCCCTCCCCCTACAAACACTTCTCCCCCTATAAACAACCCTCCCCCTACAAACATCCCTCCCCCTACAAACACCCTTCCCCCTTTAAACACCCCTCCTCCTACATACACACCCTTCCCCCTACAAACACTCCTCCCCATACAAACACACCTTTCACCCTATAAACATCCCTCCCCCTACAAACATCCCTCCCCCTACAAACACACCCCTCCCCTTACAAACACCCCTCCCCCTACAAACACCTCTCCCACTATAAACAACCCTCCCCCTACAAACACCCCTCCCCCTATAAACACCCCTCCCTCTATAAACACCCTTCCCCTATAAACAACCCTCCCCCTATAAACATTCCTCTCCCTATAAACAACCCTCCCCCTACAAACACCTCTCCCCCTATAAACACCCCCTCCCCCTATAAGCATTCCTCCCCCTATAAACATCCCTCCCCCTATAAACATTCCTCTCCCTATAAACATCCCTCCCCCTACAAACACCCTTCCCCCTACTAACACCCCCCTCCCCCTACAAACACCCCTCCCCCTATAAACACCCCTCCCCCTACATACACCCCTCCCCCTACAAACACTCCTCCCCATACAAACACCTTTCCCCCTATAAACATCCCTCCCCCTACAAACACCCCTCCCCCTATAAACATTCCTCCACCTATAAACATCCCTCCCCCTATAAACATCCCTCCCCCTATAAACATTTCCTCTCCCTATAAACATCCCTCCCCCTACAAACACCCTTCCCCCTACTAACACCCCTCCCCCTACAAACACCCCTCCCCCTATAAACACCCCTCCCCCTACATACACCCCCCTCCCCCTACAAACACTCCTCCCCATACAAACACCTTTCCCCCTATAAACATCCCTCCCCCTACAAACACCCCTCCCCCTATAAACATTCCTCCACCTATAAACATCCCTCCCCCTATAAACATCCCTCCCCCTATAAACAACCCCTTCCCCCTACAAACACCCCTTCCCCTATAAAACACCCCTCCCCCTATAAAACACCCCTCCCTCTATAAACACCCTTCCCCTATAAACAACCCTCCTCCTATAAACAACCCTCCCCCTACAAGAACCCATCCCCCTATAAAGATCTCTCCCCCTATAAGAACCCCTTCCCCTATAAACATCCCTCAGCTATATAAACATCTGTCCCCTATATAAACAACCTTCCCTCCTCCCGCTTTAAACATCCCTCCCCTATGTGATGTTAAATGCCTCCTTCTTTTGGATTAAATGATGTTTTGCAACTGTATTACCTAAAATTCATATTATGGGATGTGTATAAACTTGATTGTCTATTATTTCATTGATGTTTCCCATGTGCTTTGCAAAAGATTAAATAAAATTTGGTGGGCTTTAAGTTTTTTCTTCCACAGCCTATATTTTGGTTCTGCTTTGTTACATTTTTAGCTCACCTGGCCCGAAGGGCCGGTGAGCTTATGTCATGGCGCGGCGTCCGGCGTCCGGCGTCGTCCATCTGTCAGTCAAGGTTTCCTTTAAATCGCTACTTGTCATAGAGTTCTGCATGGATTGTAACCAAATTTGGCCACAAACATCCTTAGGGGAGGGGGAACAGAACTTGTATAAATTTTGGCTCTGATCCCCCCGGGGGCAGGAGGGGCGGGGCCCAATATGGGAAATAGAGGTAAATTCTTTAAATCGCTACTTGTCCTAGAGTTCTGCATAGAATTGTAACCAAATTTGGCCACAAACATCCTTAGGGGAAGTGGAACAGAACTTGTATAAAATGTTGGCTCTGATCCCCCAGGGGCAGGAGGGGCAGGGCACAATAGGGGAAATAGAGGTAAATCCTTTAAATCGCTACTAGTCATAAGTTCCGAATGGATTGTAACCAGATTTGGCCACAAACAACCTTGGGGGAAAGGGGAACAGAACTTGTAATAAAATTTTGGCTCTGATCCCCCAGGGGGCAGGAGGGCGGGGCCCAATAGGGGAAATAGAGGTAAATCCTTTAAATCGCTACTAGTCATAGAGTTCTGACATGGATGTAACCAAATTTGGCCACAAACATCCTGGGGGAAGGGGAACAGAACTTATATAAATTTTGGCTCTGATGCCCCAGGGTCAGGAGGAGCGGGGCCCAATAAGGGGAAATAGAGGTAAATCCTTTAAATCGCTACTGTCATAGAGTTCTACAATGGATTGTAATCAAATTTGGCCACAAACATCCTTTGGGGGAAGGGGAACAGAACTTGTATAAATTTTGGCTCTGGGTCCCCACGGTGGCAGGAGGGGCGGGGCCCAATATGGGAAATAGAGGTAAATTCTTTAAATCCCTACTTGTCATAGAGTTCTGCATAGATTGTTACCAAATTTGGCCACAAACATCCTTTGGGGAAGTGGAACAGAACTTGTATAAAATTTTTGGCTCTGGATCCCCCAGGGCAGGAGGAGGGCCCATCGGGCCCAATAGGGGAAATAGAGGTAAATCCTTTAAATCGCTACTAGTCATAGAGTTCTGAATGGATGTAGTAACCAAATTTGGCCACAAACATCCTGGGGAAGGGGAACAGAACTTGTATAAAAGAGCATTTGGCTCTGGTCCCCTGGGGCAGGAGGGGCGGGGCGCAATAGTGGGAAATAAAGTAAATCCTTTTAAAATCGCTACTGGTCATAGTCATAGAGTTCTGAATGGAATGTAACCAAATTTGGCCACAAATATCCTTGGGGGAAGGGAAACAGAACTTGTTAATAAATTTTGGCTCTGGTCCCTCTAGGGCCAGGTAGGGGCGGTGCCCAATAGGGTTGATAGAGGTAAATTCTTCCTTTAAATCCCTACTTTGTCATAGAGTTTCTGCATGGAATTGTAACCAAATTTGGCCACAAACATCCTGGGGAAGGAAGTGGAACAGAACTTGTATAAATTTTGTACCTGATAGCCCGCATGGGCAGGAGGGTGGGGCCCAATAGGGGAGAAATGGGTAGATCCCAATAGGGAAATAGTGCTTTCTAGATACATCCTTCGTCCCTCCGGGGGCGAAGGGGCGCAATCGCTTCTTTTTAAATGTCATAGAGTTCTACATTGGATTGTAACAAGATTTGCGGCCACAAACATCCTTGGGGGAAGGGGAACAGAACTTGTATAAATTTTTGGCTCTGGTGGCCCCGGGGGCAGGAGTAGCCGGGTGCCCAATAGGGGAAATAGTGTTAGATTCCTTTAAATCGCTACTAGTCATAGAGTTCTGAATGTAATAGGACAAAATTTGGCCACACAAACATCCTGGGGGGAAGGGGAACAGAACTTGTATAAATTTTGGCTCTGGTCCCCCGGGGGCAGGAGGGGGCGAGACCCCAATAGGGGAAGATAGAGGTAAATTCTATAAATCCCTACTTGTCCTAGAGTTTCTGCCTAGATTGTAACCAAATTTGGCCATAAACATCCTTTGGGGAAGATGAACAGAACTTATATCAATTTTTTAGGCCCTGATCCCCCAGGGGCAGGTCATGGGCCAGGGCCCAATAGGGAGGAAATAGAGGTAAATCCTTTAAATCGCTACTAGTCATTAGAGTTGTTTCTACATGGATTGTAACCAAATTTGGACCACAAACATCCTTGAGAGGTAGAAGGGAACAGAACTTGTATAAATATTGCTCTGCCCCCCTGTTGGCAGGAGGGGCGGGGTGCCCAATAGGGGAAAATAGAGAGGTAAATTCTTTAAATCCGCTACTTGTCCCTAGAGTTTTCTGCATAAGAATTGTTACCAAATTTGGTCCACAAACATCTTGGGGAAGGGGAACAGAACTTGGTATAAATTTTGGCTCTGGTGCCCCGGGCAGGATGAAGCGGAGGCCCAATAGGGGAAATAGAGGTAAATCCTTTAAATCGATACTTGTCATAGATGTATCTGAATGGAGAATAGGACAAAATTTGGCCCACAAACCATCCTGGGGGGAAGGGGAACAGAACTTGTAAAAATTTTGGCTCTGGTCCCCCGTGTGGCAGGAGGGGCGGGGCCCAATATGGGATAATAGAGTAAATCTCTTTAAATCCCTACTTGTCCTAGAGTTCTGCATAGATTGTTACCAAATTTGGCCACAAACATCCTTTTTGGGAAGTGGAACAGAACTTGTATCTAAAATTTGGCTCTGATCCCCCAGGGCAGGAGGGCAGGGCCCAATAGGGGAAAAAGATGAGTAAATCCTTTAAAAATCGCTACTAGTCATAGAGTTCTACATGGATTGTAACCAAATTTGGCCACAAACATCCTTGGGGGAATGGGGAACATAACTTGTATAAATTTTGGCTCTGGTCCCCTGGGGCAGGATGACGTGGTTCCAATAGGGGAAATAGAGGAAATCCCTTTAAATCGGCTTCTAAGTCATTGAGTTCTGCAATGGAATGTAACATCCGTTTAGGAGAAGTGAAACAGAACTTGTTATAATTGTGTCTCTGTGATCTCACCGTCAGGGGATCCCGAGGGCATGGGGTGGGGACAACAATAGGGGAAATAGTGTTAAGATCCTTTAAATCGCTTCTAGTCATAGAGTTCTGAATGGAATGTTAACCAAATATTGGGCCAGCAAATATCCTTGGTGGGAAGGATGAACAGAACTTGTATAAAATTTTGGCTCTGGAGTCCCTGCGGGGCCAGGAGGGGCGGGGCCAATAGGGTTGATAGAGGTAAATTCTTTAAAATCCAGCTACTTGTCATAGAGTTCTGCATGGAATGTAACCAAATTTGGCCACAAACATCCTGGGGGGAAGTGTAACACAGAACTTGTATAAATTTTGTGTCCTCTGATCCGCTGCAGGGGCAGAGGGGTTGGGCCCAATAGGGGAAATAGTGTTAGATCCTTTAAATCGCTACTTGTCATAAGAGTTCCGAATGGAATGTGACAAAATTTGGCCACAAACATCCTGGGGGGAAGGGGAACAGAACTTGTATAAATTTTGGCTCTGGTCCCTCGGGGGCAGGAGGGGTGGGGCCCAATAGGGTTAATAGAGGTAAATTCTTTAAATCCCTACTTGTCCTAGAGTTCTGCATGGATTGTAACCAAATTTGGCCATAAACAATCCTTGAGGAAAGTTGAACAGAACTTGTAGAAATATTGGCCTCTGATCCCCCATGTGGCAGGAGGGGTGGGGCGCGCCAAAAGGGGAAATTGTGTTAGATCCTTTAAATCGCATACTTCTGTCAAAGAGTTCAACAACTGGAATGTAACCAAATTTGGCCACAAAACATCCATGGGGGAAGAAAGGGAACAGAACGTGTATTAAATATTGGCTTCTGGCCCTCCCTGTGGCCAGGAGGGGTGGGGGGCCCAATAGGGTTAGATAGAGGTAAATTCTTTAAATCCCTACTTGTCAAAGATTTCTACATGGATTGTAACAAATTTGGCCACAAACATCCTTGGGGGAAGGGGAACAGTAACTTGTATAAATTTTGGCTCTCTGGTGCCCCGGGGGCAGGAGTAGCGGGGCCCCAATAGGGGAAATAGTGTTAGATCCATTAAAACGCAACTTGTCATAGAGTTCTGAATGTAATATTAACAAAAATTGGCCACAAACATCCTTGGGGGAAGGGGAACAGAACTTGTATAAGATATTGGCTTCATGTCCCCCGGGGGCAGGAGGTGTCGAGACCCTAATAGGGAAATAGAGGTAAATTCTTTAAATCCCTACTTGTCCTAGAGTTCTGCATAGATTGTAACACCCAATTTGGCCATAAACATCCTTTGGGAAGTGGAACAGAACTTATATCAATTTTGGCTTCTGATCCCCCCCCAGGGGCAGGAGGGGCAGGGCCCAGATAGGGGAAATAGAGGTAAATTCCTATAAATCGCTACATAGTCATAGAGTTCTACATGGATTGTAACCAAATTTGGCCACAACACATCCTTGAGGGAAAGAGGAACAGAACTTGTAAAAATATTTGCTATGGCCCCACCGGGGGCAGGAGGGGGTGGTGCCCAATAGGGGAAATAGAGGTTAAACCTTTAAAAAAAAAAAAAAATCGCTACTAGTCGATAGAAGTTCCAACATGGATTGTAAACAAACATTTGGCCACAAACATCCTTGAGGGAAAGGAACATAACCTTGTATAAAATATTTGCTATGGCCCCCCGGGGGCAGGAGGAGCGGGGTTCAATAGGGGAATATTGATAGATCCTTTAATCGCTTCTAGTCATAGAGTTCTGAATGGAATGTAACCAAATTTGGCCACAAATATCCTTGGGGGGAAGGGGAACAGAACTTTATAAATTTTGGCTCTGGTCCCTTGGGGGCAGGAGGAGCGGGCCCAATAGGGGAAATAGAGGTAAATCCTGTTAAATCGCTACTTGTCATAGAGTCCGAATGGAATGTCGTACAAAATTTGCCACAAACATCCTGGGGGGAAGGGTAATAGAGGTAAATCCCTTTAAATCGCTATCTTTGATCATACGAGTTTCCGAATGGAAGTGTGAACAAAATTTGGCCACAAACATTCCTGGGGGGAAGGGGGAACAGAACTTTGTAATAAATTTTTTTGGCTCTGGTCCCTCGGGGGCAGGAGGGGCGGGGCCCAATAGGGTTAATAGAGGTAAATTACTTTAAATCCCTACTTAATGATGATGTAGATCTATAAATGTACGAGCCACTTAAAGTGACAAATGAACTTATATTGCCTTGTAATCTACGGTAGCCTTATGAAGACTTGCTTATAAAGTCCGATGCATTGTGTAAAGTTTTCTTGATGTTATTGTTCTTATGAATTCAAAAGATATTCGAGTATCATAAGTAACCAGATAATGTACCATTTATTTGACAAAAGTATCTGGCCATGATTTATTAGTCAAAAGTCGTCAAAGCAACCCATTTTACTTTTTTAAAAAGGAAACCAAAACATATCCGTAAATGGTAATATTTTTAATGTTATATTTTTCCGAAAATAGTCTTAAACGTTAAGTGGATATTAAGATATGGTTATGTTAACTTATTTTTGTTTTGTCTTTTGAAGAGACATTGATGAAATTGATAATTAAGTAATTAATAAAGAATTACAAAAAATGATACTCAGATTCTGAACGGTTTCATTGGTGTTGAAATAGTTATTTCAGAAAAAATTTAAATATAAAATTTATTTCAGTTATTTCAGGAAAATGAGTTATTCATCTTATTGTTCTTGAAACAACTTTAGATATCATATGATAAATACTGTATACAGTACTAAATATATTTTGTTAAACTCCGAAATTCAACATTGCACACTAAGTATACTAAATTCAATATTTAAATAATAAAAAAAAATTCTTTATTCCTTTGTTTGAGTCCTTCATTCACAGCATCTATGAGTGGCCTTGGCGCTAATTTATGCTAATTATAACAAATATGTAACTATTTATGCTAATTATAACAAATAAGTAACTATATTTCAAAACTCATTTTAATTGTAGTAGGCATCACCCTTATAATTGGAAGTTTTAAATGTAGATAGCAAAAATACATTTGATAATATATGTAAATGTTTACAGTGTTCCGAACTCTCTAATGTGTTTGTATGTACATGTGTTTACAGTGCTCGGAACTCTCTAATGTGTATGTGTGTACATGTGTTTACAGTGCTCGGAACTCTCTAATGTGTATGTGTGTACATGTGTTTACAGTGCTCGGAACTCTCTAATGTGTATGTGTGTACATGTGTTTACAGTGCTCGGAACTCTCTAATGTGTATGTGTGTACATGTGTTTGTGTATGTGTTTACATGTGTTTACAGTGCTCGGAACTCTCTAATGTGTATGTGTGTACATGTGTTTACAGTGCTCGGAACTCTCTAATGTGTATGTGTGTACATGTGTTTTCAGTGTTCCGAACTCTCTAATGTTGGAGAGGAATATGTTCTACTAACAGCCGGGCCTGGAGGACAACATAAGCAATTTGGTTCTATCAAAGGGAGACAATTCCTGCTGACAAATCAGGAGCTAGTTCAGCGCTTCTTCAGTTACTGTTACAGTAAGTGTTTACCTTCCGTTACTGTTACAGGAAGTGTTCACCTTCAGTAACTGTTACAGTAAGTGTCCAACTTCTTCAGTTATTGTTGCAGTAAGTGTTTACCTTCAGTTACTGTTACAGTAAGTGTTCACCTTCTTCAGTTACTGTTACAGTAAGTGTTCACCTTCTTCAGTTACTGTTACAGTAAGTGTTCACCTTCTTCAGTTACTGTTACAGTAAGTGTTCACCTTCTTCAGTTACTGTTACAGTAAGTGTTCACCTTCAGTTACTGTTACAGTAAGTGTTCACCTTCTTCAGTTACTGTTACAGTAAGTGTTCACCTTCTTCAGTTACTGTTACAGTAAGTGTTCACCTTCTTCAGTTACTGTTACAGTAAGGTGTTCACCTTCTTCAGTTACTGTTACAGTAAGTGTTCACCTTCTTCAGTTACTGTTACAGTAAGTGTTCACCTTCTTCAGTTACTGTTACAGTAAGTGTTCACCTTCTTCAGTTACTGTTACAGTAAGTGTTCACCTTCTTCAGTTACTGTTACAGTAAGTGTCACCTTCAGTTACTGTTACAGTAAGTGTTCACCTTCTTCAGTTACTGTTACAGTAAGTGTTCACCTTCTTCAGTTACTGTTACAGTAAGTGTTCACCTTCTTCAGTTACTGTTACAGTAAGTGTTCACCTTCTTCAGTTACTGTTACAGTAAGTGTTCCACCTTCTTCAGTTACTGTTACAGTAAGTGTTCACCTTCTTCAGTTACTGTTACAGTAAGTGTTCACCTTCTTCAGTTACTGTTACAGTAAGTGTTCACCTTCTTCAGTTACTGTTACAGTAAGTGTTCACCTTCAGTTCAGTTACTGTTACAGTAAGTGTTCACCTTCAGTTACTGTTACAGTAAGTGTTCACCTTCAGTACTGTTACAGTAAGTGTCCACGTTCTTCAGTTACTGTTACAGTAAGTGTTCACCTTCTTCAGTTACTGTTACAGTAAGTGTTCACCTTCAGTTACTGTTACAGTAAGTGTTCACCTTCTTCAGTTACTGTTACAGTAAGTGTTCAGTGTTTCACCTTCTTCAGTTACTGTTACAGTAAGTGTTCACCTTCTTCAGTTACTGTTACAGTAAGTGTTCACCTTCTTCAGTTACTGTTACAGTAAGTGTTCACCTTCTTCAGTTACTGTTACAGTAAGTGTTCACCTTCAGTTACTGTTACAGTAAGTGTTCACCTTTCAGTTACTGTTACAGTAAGTGTTCACCTTCTTCAGTTACTGTTACAGTAAGTGTTCACCTTCAGTTACTGTTACAGTAAGTGTTCACCTTCTTCAGTTACTGTTACAGTGTGTTCACCTTAGTTACTGTTACAGTAAGTGTTCACCTTCAGTTACTGTTACAGTAAGTGTTCACCCTTCAGTTACTGTTACAGTAAGTGTTCACCTTCTTCAGTTACTGTTACAGTAAGTGTTCACCTTCAGTTACTGTTACAGTAAGTGTTCACCTTCAGTTACTGTTACAGTAAGTGTTCACCTTCTTCAGTTACTGTTACAGTAAGTGTTCACCTTCAGTTACTGTTACAGTAAGTGTTCACCTTCAGTTACTGTTACAGTAAGTGTTCACCTTCTTCAGTTACTGTTACAGTAAGTGTTCACCTTCAGTTACTGTTACAGTAAGTGTTCACCTTCTTCAGTTACTGTTACAGTAAGTGTTCACCTTCAGTTACTGTTACAGTAAGTGTTCACCTTCAGTTACTGTTACAGTAAGTGTTCACCTTCAGTTACTGTTACAGTAAGTGTTCACCTTCAGTTACTGTTACAGTAAGTGTTCACCTTCTTCAGTTACTGTTACAGTAAGTGTTCACCTTCAGTTACTGTTACAGTAAGTGTTCACCTTCTTCAGTTACTGTTACAGTAAGTGTTCACCTTCTTCAGTTACTGTTACAGGAAGTGTTCACCTTCAGTTACTGTTACAGTAAGTGTTCACCTTCAGTTACTGTTACAGTAAGTGTTCACCTTCAGTTACTGTTACAGTAAGTGTTCACCTTCAGTTACTGTTACAGTAAGTGTTCACCTTCAGTTACTGTTACAGTAAGTGTTCACCTTCAGTTACTGTTACAGTAAGTGTTCACCTTCAGTTACTGTTACAGTAAGTGTTCACCTTCTTCAGTTACTGTTACAGTAAGTGTTCACCTTCTTCAGTTACTGTTACAGTAAGTGTTCACCTTCAGTTACTGTTACAGTAAGTGTTCACCTTCTTACGTTACTGTTACAGTTAAGTGTCCACCTTCAGTTACTGTTACAGTAAGTGTTCACCTTCTTAGTTACTGTTACAGTAAGTGTTCACCCTTCAGTTACTGTTACAGTAAGTGTTCACCTTCTTCAGTTACTGTTACAGTAAGTGTTCACCTTCAGTTACTGTTACAGTAAGTGTTCACCTTCTTCAGTTACTGTTACAGTAAGTGTTCACCTTCAGTTACTGTTACAGTAAGTGTTCACCTTCATCAGTTACTGTTACAATAAGTGTTCACCTTCATCAGTTACTGTTACAATAAGTGTTCACCTTCAGTTACTGTTACAGTAAGTGTTCACCTTCCGTTACTGTTACAGGAAGTGTTCACCTTTAGTAACTGTTACAGTAAGTGTCCACCTTCTTCAGTTACTGTTACAGTAAGTGTTCACCTTCTTCAGTTACTGTTACAGAAAGTGTTCACCTTCAGTTACTGTTACAGTAAGTGTTCACCTTCAGTTACTGTTACAGTAAGTGTTCACCTTCAGTTACTGTTACAGTAAGTGTTCACCTTCTTCAGTTACTGTTACAGAAAGTGTTCACCTTCAGAGTTACTGTTACAGTAAGTGTTCACCTTCTGTTACAGTAAGTGTTCACCTTCAGTTACTGTTACAGTAAGTGTTCACCTTCTTCAGTTACTGTTACAGAAAGTGTTCACCTTCAGTTACTGTTACAGTAAGTGTTCACCTTCTTCAGTTACTGTTACAGAAAGTGTTCACCTTCAGTTACTGTTACAGTAAGTGTTCACCTTCTTCAGTTACTGTTACAGAAAGTGTCCACCTTCAGTTACTGTTACAGTAAGTGTTCGCTTTCTTCAGTTACTGTAGCAGTTACAGTAAGCTATTACCATATTCATTACTACTGGTACATTGACTTTCCTCAATTTGTTTACCCTAATAAAGGCCAAATATCCTTTCCTTGATTGTCTCCCTTTTTCTGTTAATGATTGTCTCCCTTGTTACACCTGTTACAGATGCTACCAGTACCTCCATGTATATGGGTGGGCAGGCTTACAGCCACACCATGGATACAGTTTCCATGGCGACAAACAGAAGCTCGTCCATTGCATTAGCCCACACCCAACACAGTGACAGCGCGGCCAGTACAATTGCTGGGGCGCTGCAGTCCCTGGCTACTGAGTTCCATATGGGTAGGAGCCATGTACTGATGTCAGGAGGTGAAGGTCATGCTAACTACGATATCCAGGAACGTGACGTCATGTCACCGTACAACGTGTCATACACTGGTCACCATTCTAACATCCACACCAATATAAGTGCCACCAGTGACTATGGGGTGAGATCTAATATCGACACTTTTCCAGGTGTCAGTCAGGAAGGTTTGATCCAAAATCTCAATCACAAATCTCGACAGGAGTTCTCTGAAAATCCAAAACAAATTGGAAATGAAGACAAAAATCAGGATGAAAGTGACAAACACAATTCTGAGTCAAATTCGAAAACTGCAGAAGCATTTGAAGATAATTTGAAAAATCCAAATATAAATCCAACAGTTTCCTCATCAAAATGTGAGAGGTCAGATGATAGTAACTTCAGTATAGGGTTTGAGGCAGACCTACAGGAGGACCAGAGTGAGCTCAAGTTAGCGATAAGTAATGTAATGTCCTGTCTGGACCAGGGAGCCAAGATGGAACAAGATCACAAAGAAATTGACGGAAAGAAAAATACATTGGGAGAAACGCCAAAAAACAAAACCAGCAAATTGAAACAAAATGAAAAAGAAGATTGTAATGACTATAAACACAAACAGATGAACATTGACGGAGAATCAGACGGAAATGATAGCGAGGCTACGATTGTATCAGACGGAAATGATAGTGAGGCTACGATTGTATCAGACGGAAATGATAGTGAGGCTACTAATGTATCAGACGGAAATGATAGTGAGGCTACGATTGTATCAGACGGAAATGAAAGTGAGGCTACAATTGTCCTTGATACAGAATCGGATAAGACCTCGTGTCTACGTGGAGCTGCCAAACGGAAAGCGACATTTCAGTGCCACAGGTGCGGTGTTTGTCGTAAAACTTTCGCGAATTCTTCCAACTTACGTCGCCATGAAAAGTGCCATAGCGTGTGTGGAGACCAGAGAAGATGTAAACGATGTGACGAGTTTGTTCTTATCAGTGATATGAAACAGCATTTCAAATTAAAGCATGCGAATGATAACAAAAAGCAAAAGTTGACTTGTCACCATTGTGGGAAGATCTGTATGTCTAAGTCAGTGTTACGTACACACTTTTCTAAGGAGCACAGGCAGGACAGTCAGCACAGCACGCGTCAGCACAGCACCACTAAACGCCCTAAACAAACACAAGGTCAGCACAGCGCCCTAAACCATCCTAACCAATCCCGAGCAGTGGAAATTAAAAAATGTAAGACATGTGGGGGTGTGCTGGGTGAGGAACACGAATGTCCGGGGAAGCGCGGTCACAGGGAGTTTATCTGTCCGGTATGTAACAAACAGTTCTCACGCATACAGAATCTAAATCTCCACCGCAGGATCCACAGTGACAACAGAATCAAACTCAAGTGTGACCTATGTCATAAGCTCTTCTCAGACCGATGTAGTCTGAAAAAACACATCAGATATGTACATAGTGCCGAAAGAAACTTTGTTTGCGACGTATGTGGCAAATCATTCAAACAAAATGATACCTTAAAAAATCATGTAAAGATCCATGCCGAAGAAAAAAGCGATGAATTTAAATGCCATCTTTGTTCAAAGTTACTGTCGAGTAAATCAGCGCTAAACGTGCACCAGCGATCTCACACTGGGGTAAAACCGTACATGTGTGAGATGTGTGGCATGTCGTTCCGACAGGTGGCCAACATGAGGAAGCATATGTTAATCCACACGACAGCTAAGGCCAACCAATGTGAGCTGTGTGGTAAGGAGTACAAATATCGTGACTCGTGGAAGGCTCACATGAGGAGTCATGTGATCAAGGAAGGACTGCGACACGAAGTCATCAGAACCAAATATGGTAAGGTGTACAACTGTGAGTACTGTAAGAAACAATTCTCCACTGCCTCCCAATACAAAGTCCACCTCCGCACACATACAGACGAACGCCCATTCAAGTGTGACCTGTGCGAAAAAGCGTTCAAAGAAAAAGGAAAACTGAGTCGCCATATCAATCGTGTACACGTCCATTCTCAAGTGTTATCAATGCACCCTCATCAGAAATTATCTATGGACACTCGCCTCATAGTCCCGAACGACCATGTCATGTACTACACAGGAGGTGTAACAGGAGTGTAGTAATGTCACACCACTTAGTGACCACAAATATTTGTAGCCCTTTCCTAGACCCTGTTCACACAGGAGGTGGGGATGATAGCATTGCCTTCATGTCTTCATGTCCTGTGACCTTGGGGATCCAGTGACCTTGGGGGATCAAGTGACCTTGGGGAATCAAGTGACCTTGGGGGATCAAGTGACCTTGAGGATTTAGTGACCTTGGGGGATCCAGTGACCTTGGGGGATCAAGTGACCCTGGGATCCAGTGACCTTGGGGGATCAAGTGACCTTTGGGGATTAAGTGACCCTGGGGATCAAGTGACCTTGGGGGATCAAGTGACCTTGAGGATCCAGTGACCTTGACAGGATACAGACACAAAAGTTCTGAATAACAGGATGAGATGACTTAGTTTGATATCTCATTAAAGTTTATAATATATGCATGTAGTTATATATGTTTCATTTTGATTAGCAGTGAACCGTCCAAATGATCTGCTGAGGTTGATGTATGTGTGTATACATGGATATTTACAGATGAGGTCACATTATATTTACACAAATAGCTTATGAATTATGCAAATAGGTGTTATGATTACACAAATAGTTGCTATAATTACACAAATATTTGTTAATAATCACACAAATAGTGGTTACTTGTACATTTTGTACTTTAGCTACTTTAGAAATAAGGTCACTAGTACTAACAGCTGTTTGTGTAATTATTATCCTCATTCTAAAATAATGGACACACAGAGTTAGCTATGTCACCGTCCCTGTCAGATTTTATAGGCAGCCAGAATAATTTCATATATTTATGTTTTACACGTTTTGTAGTTCTATACTGTGGAACTAAAGATTAAGAGTTACCTCCCTTCCTGTTAGCCAGGATCTGGATCTTTGTATTTTGTAGCTCAAAAGACTTCTACACAGATAATGCTGTTGTCGTTAGAGCTGGTGCCTATTATTGTTAGATATAAACTTTATATATTTTACATCTATCTATTTCTTTATTATGTATACAATGGAACTCTAATGATCTGAATGGTATAAGAATGATTGATTTTTGTTAAATTGGACATAGTCATTATATCTACACATATATATGTCAACTGTGTATAGTGTCAGTATAGATGGGCCATGCTGAGTCAGTTACTCCTGGCTGAGTTATACTGTCTACTGTGTAGTGTCAGTATAGATGGGCCATGCTGAGTCAGTTACCCCTGGCTGAGTTATACTGTCCACTGTCAGTATAGAGGGGCCATGCTGAGTCAGTTACCCCTGGCTGAGTTATACTGTCCACTGTGTAGTGTCAGTATAGATGGGCCATGCTGAGTCAGTTACCCCTGGCTGAGTTATACTGTCCACTGTCAGTATAGAGGGGCCATGCTGAGTCAGTTACCCCTGGCTGAGTTATACTGTCCACTGTGTAGTGTCAGTATAGAGGGGCCATGCTGAGTCAGTTACCCCTGGCTGAGTTATACTGTCTACTGTCCACTGTCAGTATAGATGGGCCATGCTGAGTCAGTTACTCCTGGCTGAGTTATACTGTCCACTGTCAGTATAGAGGGGCCATGCTGAGTCAGTTACCCCTGGCTGAGTTGTACTGTCCACTGTCAGTATAGAGGGGCCATGCTGAGTTATACTGTCCACTGTCAGTATAGAGGGGCCATGCTGAGTCAGTTACCCCTGGCTGAGTTATACTGTCCACTGTCAGTATAGAGGGGCCATGCTGAGTCAGTTACCCCTGGCTGAGTTATACTGTCCACTGTGTAGTGTCAGTATAGATGGGCCATGCTGAGTCAGTTACCCCTGGCTGAGTTATACTGTCTACTGTCCACTGTCAGTATAGATGGGCCATGCTGAGTCAGTTACTCCTGGCTGAGTTATACTGTCCACTGTCAGTATAGAGGGGCCATGCTGAGTCAGTTACCCCTGGCTGAGTTATACTGTCCACTGTGTAGTGTCAGTATAGAGGGCCATGCTGAGTCAGTTACCCCTGGCTGAGTTATACTGTCACTGTCCACTGTCAGTATAGAGGGGCCATGCTGAGTCAGTTACCCCTGGCTGAGTTATACTGTCCACTGTCAGTATAGAGGGGCCATGCTGAGTCAGTTACCCCTGGCAGTTATACTGTCCAGTGGTCAGTATAGAGGGCCATGCTGAGTCAGTTACCCCTGCTGAGTTATACTGTCCACTGTCAGTATAGAGGGGCCATGCTGAGTCAGTTACCCCTGGCTGAGTTATACTGTCCACTGTGTAGTGTCAGTATAGAGGGGCCATGCTGAGTCAGTTACCCCTGGCTGAGTTATACTGTCCACTGTCAGTATAGAGGGGCCATGCTGAGTCAGTTACCCCTGGCTGAGTTATACTGTCCACTGTCAGTATAGAGGGGCCATGCTGAGTCAGTTACCCTGGCTGAGTTATACTGTCCACAGTCAGTATAGAGGGGCCATGCTGAGTCAGTTACCCCTGGCTGAGTTATACTGTCCACTGTGTAGTGTCAGTATAGATGGGCCATGCTGAGTCAGTTACCCCTGGCTGAGTTATACTGTCCACTGTCAGTATAGAGGGGCCATGCTGAGTCAGTTACCCCTGGCTGAGTTATACTGTCCACTGTCAGTATAGAGGGGCCATGCTGAGTCAGTTACCCCTGGCTGAGTTATACTGTCCACTGTCAGTATAGAGGGGCCATGCTGAGTCAGTTACCCCTGGCTGAGTTATACTGTCCACTGTCAGTATAGAGGGGCCATGCTAAGTCAGTTACCCCTGGCTGAGTTATACTGTCCACTGTCAGTATAGATGGGCCATGCTGAGTCAGTTACCCCTGGCTGAGTTATACTGTCCACTGTCAGTATAGAGGGGCCATGCTGAGTCAGTTACCCCTGGCTGAGTTATACTGTCCACTGTCAGTATAGAGGGGCCATGCTGAGTCAGTTACCCCTGGCTGAGTTATACTGTCCACTGTCAGTATAGAGGGGCCATGCTGAGTCAGTTACCCCTGGCTGAGTTATACTGTCCACTGTCAGTATAGAGGGGCCATGCTGAGTCAGTTACCCCTGGCTGAGTTATACTGTCCACTGTCAGTATAGAGGGGCCATGCTGAGTCAGTTAACCCTGGCTGAGTTATACTATCCACTGTCAGTATAGAGGGGCCATGCTGAGTCAGTTACCCCTGGCTGAGTTATACTGACTGTCCACTGTCAGTATAGAGGGGCCATGCTGAGTCAGTTACCCCTGGCTGAGTTTATACTGTCCACTGTCAGTATAGAGGGGCCATGCTGAGTCAGTTACCCCTGGCTGAGTTATACTGTCCACTGTCAGTATAGAGGGGCCATGCTGAGTCAGTTACCCCTGGCTGAGTTATACTGTCCACTGTGTAGTGTCAGTATAGAGGGGCCATGCTGAGTCAGTTACCCCTGGCTGAGTTATACTGTCCACTGTGTAGTGTCAGTATAGAGGGGCCATGCTGAGTCAGTTACCCTTACTGTGCTTAGTTATACTATCCACTGTGTAGTGTCAGTTTTACTGTGTTGTCCATGTATAATGACTGTCCACTGTGTAGTGTCAGTTTTACTGTGTTGTCCATGTATAATGACTGTCCACTGTGTAGTGTCAGTTTTTACTGTGTTGTCCATGTATAATGACTGTCCACTGTGTAGTGTCAGTTTTACTGTGTTGTCCATGTTAATGACTGTACTGTGTGTGCAGTTTTATGACTGTCCACTGTGTAGTGTGTCAGTTTTACTGTGTTGTCATGTATAATGACTGTCCACTGTGTAGTGTCAGTTTTACTGTGTTGTCCATGTATAATGACTGTCCACTGTGTAGTGTCAGTTTTACTGTGTTGTCCATGTATAATGACTGTCCACTGTGTAGTGTCAGTTTTACTGTGTTTGTCCATGTATAATGACTGTCCACTGTGTAGTGTCAGTTTTACTGTGTTGTCCATGTATAATGACTGTCCACTGTGTAGTGTCAGTTTTACTGTGTTGTCCATGTATAATGACTGTCCACTGTGTAGTGTCAGTTTTACTGTGTTGTCCATGTATAATGACTGTCCACTGTGTAGTGTCAGTTTTTACTGTGTTGTCCATGTATAATGACTGTCCACTGTGTAGTGTCAGTTTTACTGTGTTGTCCATGTATAATGACTGTCCCACTGTGTAGTGTCAGTTTTACTGTGTTGTCCATGTATAATGACCACTGTGTAGTGTCCAGTTTTTACTGTGTTGTCCATGTATAATGACTGTCCACTGTGTAGTGTCAGTTTTACTGTGTTGTCCATGTATAATGACTGTCCACTGTGTAGTGTCAGTTTTACTGTGTTGTCCATGTATAATGACTGTCCACTGTGTATGTCAGTTTTACTGTGTTGTCCATGTGACTGTCCACTGTGTAGTGTCAGTTTTACTGTGTTGTCCATGTATAATGACTGTCCACTGTGAGTGTCAGTTTTTACTGTGTTGTCCATGTATACTGTCCCTGTGTACTGTCAGTTTTTACTGTGTTGTCCATGTATAATGACTGTCCACTGTGTAGTGTCAGTTTTACTGTGTTGTCCATGTATAATGACTGTCCACTGTGTAGTGTCAGTTTTACTGTGTTGTCCATGTATAATGACTGTCCACTGTGTAGTGTCAGTTTTACTGTGTTGTCCATGTATAATGACTGTCCACTGTGTAGTGTCAGTTTTACTGTGTTGTCCATGTATAATGACTGTCCACTGTGTAGTGTCAGTTTTACTGTGTTGTCCATGTATAATGACTGTCCACTGTGTAGTGTCAGTTTTACTGTGTTGTCCATGTATAATGACTGTCCACTGTGTAGTGTCAGTTTTACTGTGTTGTCCATGTATAATGACTGTCCACTGTGTAGTGTCAGTTTTACTGTGTTGTCCATGTATAATGGACTGTCCACTGTGTAGTGTCAGTTTTACTGTGTTGTCCATGTATAATGACTGTCCACTGTGTAGTGTCAGTTTTACTGTGTTGTCCATGTATAATGACTGTCCACTGTGTAGTGTCAGTTTTACTGTGTTGTCCATGTTATAATGACTGTCCACTGTGTAGTGTCAGTTTTACTGTGTTGTCCATGTATAATGACTGTCCACTGTGTAGTGTCAGTTTTTACTGTGTTGTCCATGTATAATGACTGTCCACTGTGTAGTGTCAGTTTTACTGTGTTGTCCATGTATAATGACTGTCCACTGTGTAGTGTCAGTTTTACTGTGTTGGTCATGTATAATGACTGTCCACTGTGTAGTGTCAGTTTTTACTGTGTTGTCCATGTATAAATGACTGTCCACTGTGTAGTGTCAGTTTTACTGTGTTGTCCCATGTATAATGACTTGTCCACTGTGTATTGTCAGTTTTACTGTGTTTGTCCATGTATAATGACTGTCCACTGTGTAGTGTCAGTTTTACTGTGTTGTCCATGTAATAATGACTGTCCACTGTGTAGTGTCAGTTTTACTGTGTTGTGTCTGTGGTGTCATGTATAATGAACTGTCCACGTGTGTAGTGTCAGTTTTACTGTGTTGTCCATGTATAATGACTGTCCACTGTGTAGTGTCAGTTTTTTACTGTGTTGTCCATGTATAATGACTGTCCACTGTGTAGTGTCAGTTTTACTGTGTTGTCCATGTATAATGACTGTCCACTGTGTAGTGTCAGTTTTACTGTGTTGTCCATGTATAATGACTGTCCACTGTGTAGTGTCAGTTTTACTGTGTTGTCCATGTATAATGACTGTCCACTGTGTAGTGTCAGTTTTACTGTGTTGTCCATGTATAATGACTGTCCACTGTGTAGTGTCAGTTTTACTGTGTTGTCCATGTATAATGACTGTCCAGTTCAGCCATCTGTACCATGTTAATTTTGTATACCTCGGAGTGCCATATCTATACAGTAGGTTGATATATATAATGATTTGTCTATAGTTATTATTAATGCTCTACTTTGCTAGATGTTACTGGGTTATTGTTTATTATATACAACTGTATTCTCTCATACCTACACGTGTAATACTGGCTGGTCCAGGGCAATACATTCATGTCGCCTGAAGCTGTATTGCATGGCTACCCAAGCCTTGTGACGTCACGGCGTCAACAATTACTATTTTCTCGGTGCAATTTTAACATTTTTCTTCAGAAGGTGGGCTGAATTTACTTTAGAAGATACAAACAACAAGATTTATGTTGAAAATATCACGCATATTTCATATATGGGGAATTGGCTTGCAGTCACATATTTTTCCAAATTTATTTCAAAATGGCTGAAAATTATAGTAGTAAAATTGAAATAAAACGTTGAGGTATGAGAGAAAAATACTCTTTCATACGTTGATATGAAGGATAGGGATATATTCTACGCTCGGGATCACAAAATGTTGCAAAACCCTCAGCAATACTCAGGTTTTACAACATTTTGTGACCCTCGGGTAGAATATCCCTATCCTTCATATTTACATATGAAAGAGTCGTCTATTATGTATCTAGTGTGACTTACCACAGGACATGTGTCCCCAATCTCTGTGTCCCTATACATAATCAAAATAACAAAAACAAAGAAATGTTTTGCTAGAGCTTTCGCGGTGTCATGAGAACTATTTATGAAAATTGTATTTAATTAAATAAATATTCCTCATGAACAGCGAAAGCGCTAGCAAGGATTTTTTTTCATTTTTGTTATTTTTCTTATATTTTCACTCCATTTGCACTCACATATTTTTGTACCTTGTATAGGTGAGAGAGATTGGAGATATTCCTAGTAGATTGTATAGGTGAGAGAGATTGGAGATCTTCCTAGTAGATTGTATAGGTGAGAGAGATTGGAGATATTCCTAGTAGATTCTTCCTAGTAGATTGTATAGGTGAGAGAGATTGGAGATCTTCCTAGTAGATTGTATAGGTGAGAGAGATTGGAGATCTTCCTAGTAGATTGTATAGGTGAGAGAGATTGGAGATCTTCCTAGTAGGATTGTATAGGTGAGATGGAGATTGGAGATCTTCCTAGTAGATTGTAATAGGTGAGAGAGATATGGAGATCTTCCTTGTATAGTACCTCCTATGTATAGGTCGAGAGAAGAGAGATCGGAGATCTCCCTAGTAGAATGTATGAAGGTGAAGAGAGATTGGAGATCTTCCTAGTACCTTGTATAGGTGAGAGAGAGATTGGAGATTGGAGATCTTCCTAGTAGATTGTATAGGTGAGAGAGATTGGAGATCTTGCACTAGTACCTTGTATAGGTGAGAGAGATTGGAGATCTTCCTAGTACCTGTAATTGTATAGGATGAGAGAGATTGGAGATCTTTTTCTAGTAATTGTATAGGGATGAGATGAGAGATTGGAGATCTTCCTAGTACCTTGTATAGGTGAGAGAGATTAGGAGATCTTCCTAGTAGATTGTATAGGTGAGAGAGATTGGAGATCTTCCTAGTTACCTTGTATAGGTGAGAGAGATTGGAGATCTTCCTAATAGACTTGAATACCTTATAGTATAGAGATTGAGAGAACCTTGTATTGGAGAGAGATCTTCCTAAAGGTTAGCAGATTGTATAGGTTAGGAGAGAGATGGAGATCTTCCTAGTAGATTGTATAGGTGAGAGAGATTGGAGATTTCCTAGTAGATTGTATAGTTGAGAGAGGATTGGAGTATCTTCCTAGTACCTTGTATTGTATAGGTGAGAGAGATTGGAGATCTTCCTAGTACCTTGATTTATAGGTGAGAGAGATTGGAGATCTTCCTAGTAGATTGTATATAGGTGAGAGACCCCCCTATGGAGATCTTCCTAGAGGATTGGAGAGAGATTGGAGATCTTCCCTAGTACCTTGTATAGGTGAGAGAGATTTTGATTTCCTAGTAAAGAGATCTTCCTAGTAGATTGTATAGGTGAGAGAGATTGGAGATCTTCCTAGTACCTTGTATAGGTGAGAGAGATTGGAGATCTTCCTAGTAGATTGTATAGGTGAGAGAGATTGGAGATCTTCCTAGTAGATTGTATAGGTGAGAGAGATTGGAGATCTTCCTAGTAGATTGTATAGGTGAGAGAGATTGGAGATCTTCCTAGTAACTTGTATAGGTGAGAGAGATTGGAGATCTTCCTAGTAGATTGTATAGGTGAGAGAGATTGGAGATCTTCCTAGTAGATTGTATAGGTGAGAGAGATTGGAGATCTTCCTAGTAGATTGTATAGGTGAGAGAGATTGGAGATCTTCCTAGTACCTTGTATAGGTGAGAGAGATTGGAGATCTTCCTAGTAGATTGTATAGGTGAGAGAGATTGGAGATCTTCCTAGCAGATTGTATAGGTGAGAGAGATTGGAGATCTTCCTAGTAGAAGAGTAGTATGTGAGAAGATTGAAATCTTCCAATACCTGTAGATTGGAGTGTAAAATAAGTTGAGAGAGATTGGAGATCTTCCTAGTAGATTGTAAAGGTGAGAGAGATTGGAGAACTTTTCCTAGTAGGATTGTAGAAAAAAAAATAGGTGAGAGAGATTGGAGATCTTCCTAGTAGATTGTATAGGTGAGAGAGATTGGAGATCTTCCTAGTAGATTGTATAGGTGAGAGAGATTGGAGATCTTCCTAGTAGAATTGTATAGGGTGAGAGAGATTGGAGATCCTTCCTAGTAGTATTGTATAGAAAGAGGAATGAGAATCTTTCCTGTAGAAACCTTTGATTGGAGATCTTTTCCTAGTAGATTTGTATAGGTGAGAGAGATTGGAGATCTTCCCTAGTAGATTTCGTATAGGTGAGAGAGATTGGAGATCTAGTCCTAGATGGGGAGTTATTGTATAGTTGAGAGAGATTGGAAGATCTTCCTAGTACCTTGTATAGGTGAGAGAGATTGGAGATCTTCCTAGTAGATTGTATAGGTGAGAGAGATTGGAGATCTTCCTAGTACCTTGTATAGGTGAGAGAGATTGGAGATCTTCCTAGTAGATTGTATAGGTGAGAGAGATTGGAGATCTTCCTAGTAGATTGTATAGGTGAGAGAGATTGGAGATCTTCCTAGTAGATTGTATAGGTGAGAGAGATTGGAGATCTTCCTAGTACCTTGTATAGGTGAGAGAGATTGGAGATCTTCCTAGTACCTTGTATAGGTGAGAGAGATTGGAGATCTTCCTAGTAGATTGTATAGGTGAGAGAGATTGGAGATCTTCCTAGTACCTTGTATAGGTGAGAGAGATTGGAGATCTTCCTAGTAGATTGTATAGGTGAGAGAGATTGGAGATCTTCCTAGTAGATTGTATAGGTGAGAGAGATTGGAGATCTTCCTAGTAGATTGTATAGGTGAGAAAGATTGGAGATCTTCCCTAGTAGAATTTTATAGGTGAGAGAGATTGAAGATCTTCCCTAGTAGCCTTGTAATATGTGAGAGAGATTGGAGATCTTCCTAGTAGATTGTATAGGTGAGAGAGATTGGAGATCTTCCTAGTAGATTGTATAGGTGAGAGAGATTGGAGATCTTCCTAGTAGATTGTATAGGTGAGAGAGATTGGAGATCTTCCTAGTAGATTGTATAGGTGAGAGAGATTGGAGATCTTCCTAGTAGATTTGTATAGGTGTAGAAGAGATTGGAGATCCTTCCGTAGGAGATTGTGTAAATGAAGAGATTGGAGAGCTTCCTAGTACCTTGTAAAGGTGAGCAAGATTGGAGATCTTCCTAGTACCTTATATAGAGAAGAGATTTGCAGATCTTCCTAGTAGTTTGGTATAGGTGAGAGAGAGATTGGAGATCTTCGCAAGTAGATTGAGTATACTACAGAGATTATGAAATCTTCTATAGAGGATTGTATAGGTGAAAGAGGTGTCTGTAGAGATTTAGGAGATCTTTCCTAAGTACCTTTGTATATGGTGAGAGGAGCTTGGAGATCTTCCAAGGTATATTGTGATATGGTGAGAGAGATTGGAGATCTTCCTATGATAGATGTCTAAGTGAGAGAGATTGGAGATCTTCCTAGTAGATTGTAGAAGTGTAGAGAGATGGGAAGATCTTCCTATAGATTGTATAAGTGTGGAGAAGATTGGACATCTTCCTAGTAAGATTGTTTAGGTGAGATAGATTGTAGATCTATCCTAGTAGAATTGTTAAGGTCAGAGAGATCCTTGGAGATCTGCCTAGAGGAGTTGTATAGGTCAGAGAGATTTGGATAACTGTAACCAATTTGGCCACAAACATCCTCTGGGGGAGAATTGGAGGAACAGAACTTGTTGTATATAAATTTTGGAAGCTCTTATAGACCCCCTGCATGGGGGCCACAAACATGGAGGGCGGGGCCCCCAATAGGGGCGGGGCCCAAATAGAGGTAAAATCCTATAAATCGCTACTAGTCATAGAGTTCTTCATGGATTGTAACCAAATTTGGCCACAAACATCCTTGGGGGAGGGGAAACAGAACTTGTATAAATTTTGTGCTCTGACCTCCCGGGGGCCGGAGGTGGGTGGGGCCCACATAGGGGAAATAGAGGTAAAATCCTTTAAATCGCTACTTGTCCTAGGAGTTCTGCAATGGATGTAACCAAAAATTAGCCACAAACATCCTTGGGGGAAGGGGAGCAGAACTTGTATAAAATTTGACTCTGATCCCCCAGTGGGCAGGAGGGGCGGGGCCCAATAGGGGAAAATAGAAGTAAGTCCTTTAAATCGCTACTAGTCATAGTAGTCTGAATGGAATGTAACCAAATTTGGCCAGCAAACATCCTTTTTGGACAGGGGGGGAACGAGAACTTGTATAAATTTTGGCTCTGGTCCCTCCCGGGCTGGAGGGGTGGGGCCCAATAGGGGAAATAGAGGTACATCCTTTAAAATTGTTAATAGTCCATAGAGTTCCGCATGGAATGTAAACAAATTTTGCCAATGAGAAATATCCTTGTGGAAATAAGAACTGAGTTTGTATAAATTTGGCTCTGGTCCGGGGGGGGGGGGGGGCAGGGATAGGGGGGGGGACAATAGAGGAAATAGAGGTAAATTCTTTAAATCGCTACTAGTCATTAGAGTTCTGCATGGAATGTAACAAAATTTGGCCACAAACATCCTTTTTGGAAGGGGAACAGAACTTGTATAATAATTTTGGCTCTAGCTCTGGCTCCCGGGGAAGGACGGGTGGGGCCCAATAGGGGAAATAGAGGTAAATCCTTTAAATCGCTACTAGTCATAGAGGGTTCTGCATGGAATGTAAACCAAATTTGGCCACAAACAGCCCTTTTTGAAGTGGAACAGAACTTGTATAAATTTTGGCTCTGGCCCTCCGGGGGAAGTAAGGACGGATGGTGGCCCAATAGGGAAATAGAGGTAAATCCTATAAATTGTTACTTGTGCCATAAGAGTTTTTGCTTGGATTGTTACCAAATTTGGCCATAAACATCCTTTGGGGAAGGGGAACAGAACTTGTATAAATTTTGGCTCTGGCCTTCAGAAAAGAAACAATCGAACCTGTATGCGGAACATTACTTGGCATTACAAACCAGGTGAGCGATACAGGCCCTCTGGGCCTCTTGTTAGGGCCCCGCATCGAGATGCGGGTGCCCTTTAGTAATCAGGTTGTCCGTCTGTCCGTCCGTCCGTCTGTCCGTTTTTTTTCTTTTGCACATTAATGATGGAAGGGAGTGGAGTATTTTCCCCATATTTTACATGATGATTCCCCATCCATCCTAGATCTGCTTGGTAATTTTTCCAGGCTGAAATTAAATTAAAAAATCGGCCATCTTGGATTTTAACATTTAAAAAAATCACAATGTTGTTGCTCTTAACTGATAAACATTTTGTTTATAACATTATGATGCAAAGTTGTTCAGAATTAAACAAGGAGTTGACTGTCCAAAGGTAAGGTCATGGGCCAAGGTAACTAAGTCAAAGGTCAAGGTCAAATTTATTTGAGTTAATTGTATGCTCTTAATGTAATGTTAGCTTGGAATCAGGATTCAAGTTAAATACTTGGAAGACTTTTTCCAAAGAATTATAATAATGTACCATCATCGGTTTCCCAATTAATGTTGACATTAATTATTTATTAGCAACATATAGCTAACACGGAAGAATTCGTTGTCAAAATACTACTTTTCCACTTAAGCACGTCAGACACATAGCGGGGCCCTTTCTGACGTGTCAGTGTTCTAGTTTAAGTATTTGGTTTAAAACATTATTTTATTTAATGACTAAGATGTTTTATGATGATTTTTCCAATCAATTTTACTCTTTTTAGACGTCACGTGACCTATTGCGATAGCCTTTTGTCCGTCGTCCGTCGTGCATTAACTTTTTGTTGTGAAAACGATAACTTGAGTAAATGTGAACCGAGATTGATGAAACTTTGTATGTAGCTTAATATTAACAAGATCTCGGACGAGTTGGAGTTTCAGGGTTGCTGGGTCAAGTTCAAGGTCACTCCTACTATTCTTAGAAAATCCCTATCAGCACTCTGGCGGCTTCATTCCTTGAGTGATTTTGATCACACTTCACACATAGACAAAGGGATCATAATATCTCTGACAAGTTTGAGTGTGAAGATTGCCAGACAAAGGTCAAGGTCACTGTTACTATTTTTTAGATAATTTCTTTTTGTCAGCACTCTAGCGGCTCCAGTCCCTTGAGTGATTTTGATCAAATGCACACAAATACAAAGGACTGAAAAAGTTTGAGTTTCAAGGTTGCAGGGTCAAGGTCAAGGTCACAGTTACTATTTTTAGAAACTCCTTTTCAGTGCTCTAGCGGCTTCATTCCTTGAGTGATTTTGATCAAACTTCACACAAATTTAAAGGACCATAATATTTTCAACAAGATACAGTTTCAGGATTGCGAGGTCAAGGTCAAGGTCACTGTTTATATTTTTAGGTCAAGGTCCTACTGTTTTGGTATTTTTTGTGAACATGATGACTTGAGTAAATGTTAACCGAGGTTGATGAAACTTTGTATGTAGCCTTATATCAACAAGATTTCGTTTACGAGTTCAAAAATGGGAATTTATTCGACAGTAACGTACAAGTTATTGCCCTTTGTTTCTAATTTTATCATTGTGCTTTTGAACAAGATAACTTTGGTAAATGTGAACTGATTTTGATGAAACTCTGTATGTAGCCATATATCAGCAAGATCTAGGATGAGTTTGAAAAAGGGAATTTTTCGATAGTAACTATATTATAGAGTTCATGTCCTTTGTAATAATGCTATTTATTGGACCTTGTGTTCTAAAGATATTGTGGTGCTTTATCAGAATTTGTGAATTTTATAACCCTTGGCCCTTTGTTTGCCCCTGGGGAGGAGACTAAGTTTGCTATAGTTTATATTGAATACTTCTTGGGTATATTTTGTTTATTTTCTACTGGAAATTGTTCAAACTTTTGATTCACATTATAACCACAAGAGGACATTTTGCTATTATGTCATTTTGACTCTGTCTCATCCCCAAAGGCTGAGGGGTGGAGCCCAGTGGGGTCCAAATGGCTTAAATTTTCAGGTGACGGTTAAGGCCCATGGGCCTCTTGTTTCTGAAATCATGCCTTCAAAGCTGGAAGTACATTTTCCTTTATTAATATATCAATCAAAATATTTTTCATTCATGTCCTGACATGTTGTCCTGACATTTCTAAATGTTAGTGACATGTTAATTTATCAAAGTTATCCTCTTGTATGTCTGTGTATGACACATAGAATGGTGTTTGTAAGCTGGTTGCTATACCTGTAATGTTATTGGGGTCGCGGTCCTGTGGTACAACTAAACGGTGCCAAATGATTTTATACTCTAATTAATCAATAAATAGTGCATGTATTTGTACAAGTGTGTAATTACTTATCTGTGAAAATTGTCATTCTTCAAAAAGTGATTTCTCAACGACAATCATCGCCACAGGATGGATAACTGACCCCACCACAGACAATCTAGTAGTCTCCCACCATTCACCACAGACAAAAGTCTAGTAGTCCCACCCACTATTCACCACAGACCAATCCTAGTAGTCTATCCCACCATTCACCCACAGACAATCTAGTAGTCTCCCACCATACACCAACAGACAAGAGTCTAGTAGTCTCCCCCCCCCCACCATTCACCCACACAGACAATTCTAGTAGTCTCCCACCATTCACCACAGTACAAATCTAGGTAGTCTCCCACCATTCACCACAGACAAACATCTAGTAGTCTAGTCTTGTCTCCCACCATTCACCACAGACAATCTAAAGTCTCTCCACCAATTCACCATTACAGACAAATCTAGTAGTCTCCCCCCATTCACCACAGACAATCTTAGTTGTCTCCCACCACCATTCACCATTACACACAGACAATCTCAGTAGTCCCACCATATCCCACCATTCAGTCACCAACAGACAGTGTCCTCCCACTCTAGTAGTCTCCCACCATTCACCTCAGACAATACTAGTAGTCTCCCACCATTTCACCTCAGACAAGATCTAGTAGTCTCCCACCATTCACCACAGACAATCTAGTAGTCTCCCACCATTCACCACAGACAAGAGTCTAGTAGTCTCCCACCATTCACCACAGACAACTTAGAGTCTCCCACAATCTAGACAGAGTAGTCCCCCACCATTTCACCACAGACAAGAGTCTAGTAGTACCAGTCTTCCACCCATCACCACAAACAATCTAGTAGTCTCCCACCATTCACCACAGACAAGAGTCTATTAGTCCCCCACTATTCCACAACAGACAGAACTAGAAGTCTATTCTACCATCCCACCAATCACCACCGACCAAGAGTCCACAGTAGTCTCCTCCCACCATTCACCACAGACAGAGCTCTAGTAGTAGTCACCCACCATACACCACAGACAAGAGTCATAGTAGTCACCCCACAATTCTCAACAGACACAGAGTCTAGTAGTCTCCCACCATTCACCACAGACAAGACAAGTAGTCTAGTAGTCTCTCCACACCATTCACCATCACAGACAAAGAGTCTAGTAATCTAGTAAGTCGCTCCACCATTCACCGCAGACAAGAGTCTAGTAGTCACCCAGCCCATTCACCACAGAGCAATCTAGTAGTCTCCCACCATTCACCACAGACAATCTAGTAGTCTCCCACCATTCACCACAGACAATCTAGTAGTCTCCCACCATTCACCACAGACAAGAGTCTAGTAGTCTCCCACCATTCACCACAGACAAGAGATCTAGTAGTCTCCCACCATTCACCCACAGACAATTCAAGTAGTCTCTCCCACCATTCACCACAGACAATCTAGTAGTCTCCCACCATTCACCACAGCACCCAGAATCTAGTAGTCTCCCACCATTCACCACAGACAAGAGTCTAGTAGTCTCCCACCATTCACCACAGACAAGAGTCTAGTAGTCTCCCACCATTCACCACAGACAAGAGTCTAGTAGTCTCCCACCATTCACCACAGACAATCTAGTAGTCTCCCACCATTCACCACAGACAATCTAGTAGTCTCCCACCATTCACCACAGACAAGAGTCTAGTAGTCTCCCACCATTCACCACAGACAATCTAGTAGTCTCCCACCATTCACCACAGACAATCTAGTAGTCTCCCACCATTCACCTCAGACAATCTAGTAGTCTCCCACAATTCACCTCAGACAATCTAGTAGTCTCCCACCATTAACCACAGACAAGAGTCTAGTAGTCTCCCACCATTCACCTCAGACAATCTAGTAGTCTCCCACCATTCACCTCAGACAATCTAGTAGTCTCCCACCATTCACCACAGACAAGAGTCTAGTAGTCTCCCACCATTCACCTCAGACAATCTAGTAGTCTCCCACCATTCACCACAGACAAGAGTCTAGTAGTCTCCCACCATTCACCACAGACAAGAGTCTAGTAGTCTCCCACCATTCACCACAGACAAGAGTCTAGTAGTCTCCCACCATTCACCACAGACAAGTCTAGTAGTCTCCCCACCATTCACCACAGACAATCTAGTAGTCTCCCACCATTCACCCACAGACAAGAGTCTAGTAGTCTCCCACCATTCACCTTCAGACAATCTAGTAGTCTCCCACCATTCACCTCAGACAATCTAGTAGTCTCCCACCATTCACCACAGACAAGAGTCTAGTAGTCTCCCACCATTCACCACAGACAAGAGTCTAGTAGTCTCCCTACCATTCACCACAGACAATCTAGTTCTCCCACCATTCACCACAGACAAAGAGTCTAGTAGTCTCCCCACCATTCACCACAGACAATCTAGTAGTCTCCCACCATTCACCTCAGACAAGAGTCTCTAGTAGTCTCCCCACCATTCACCACAGACAAGAGTCTAGTAGTCTCCCACCATTCAACCACAGACAAGAGTCTAGTAGTCTCCCACCATTTAACACAGACGAGTCTAGTAGTCTCCCACCATTTAACACAGACGAGTCTAGTAGTCTCCCGCCATTCACCACAGACAAGAGTCTTGTAGTCTCCCACCATTCACCACAGACAAGAGTCTAGTAGTCTCCCACCATTTAACACAGACAAGAGTCTAGTAGTCTCCCACCATTTAACACAGACGGGTCTAGTAGTCTCCCACCATTCACCACAGACAAGAGTCTAGTAGTCTCCCACCATTACCACAGACAAGAGTCTAGTAGTCTCCCCACCATTCACCTCAAACAATCTAGTAGTATCCCACCATTCACCACAGACAAGAGTCTAGTAGTCTCCCACCATTCACCACAGACAATCTAGTAGTCTCCCACCTCAGACAACTTCATAGTAGATCTCCCACCATTCACACAAGACAAGAGTCTAGAGTAGTCTCCCACCATTCACCACAAGACAACCACCAGTCTAGTAGTCTCCCACACCTGCATTCACCACAGACAAAAGAGTCTAGTTTAGTCTCACCCACCATTCACACACAGGGGACAATCTAGTAGTCTCCCACCATTCCACCACAGACAAGAGATCTAGTAGTTACTCCCACCATTCACCACAGACAAGAGTCTAGTAGTCTCCCAACATTCACCACAATCAGACCATCTAGTAGTCTCCCACCATTTAAGCACAGACAAGTGTCTAGTAGTCTCCCACCCATTTAACACCACAGACAAGAGTCTAGTAGTCTCCACCATTCACCACAGACAAGAGTCTAGTAGTCTCCCACCATTTACCACAACAGACAAGAGTCTAGTAGAGTCTCCCACCATTTACCACAGACAAGAGTCTAGTAGTCTCCCCACCATTTAACACAACGGGTCTCCCACCATTCACCACAGACAAGAGTTCTAGTAGTCCTCCCACATTCACCACAGACAAGAGTCTAGTAGTCTCCCACCATTCACCACAGACAATCTAGTAGTCTCCCACCATTCACCACAGACAAGAGTCTAGTAGTCTCCCACCATTCACCACAGACAATCTAGTAGTCTCCCACCATTCACCACAGACAAGAGTCTAGTAGTCTCCCACCATTCATAGTCTCCTCAAGACAATCTAGTAGTCTCCCACCATTCACCACAGACAAGAGTCTAGTAGTCTCCCACTATTCACCACAGACAATCTAGTAGTCTCCCACCATTCACCACAGACAAGAGTCTAGTAGTCTCCCACCATTCACCACAGACAAGAGTCTAGTAGTCTCCCACCATTCACCACAGACGAGTCTAGTAGTCTCCCACCATTCACCACAGACAAGAGTCTAGTAGTCTCCCACCATTCACCACAGACAAGAGTCTAGTAGTCTCCCACCATTCACCACAGACAAGAGTCTAGTAGTCTCCCACCATTCACCACAGACAAGAGTCTAGTAGTCTCCCACCATTCACCACAGACAAGAGTCTAGTAGTCTCCCACCATTCACCACAGACAAGAGTCTAGTAGTCTCCCACCATTCACCGCAGACAATCTAGTAGTCTCCCACCATTCACCACAGACAATCTAGTAGTCTCCCACCATTCACCACAGACAAGAGTCTAGTAGTCTCCCACCATTCACCACAGACAATCTAGTAGTCTCCCACCATTCACCACAGACAAGAGTCTAGTTGTCTCCCACCATTCACCACAGACAAGAGTCTAGTAGTCTCCCACTATTCACAACAGACAATCTAGTAGTCTCCCACCGTTCACCACAGACAAGAGTCTAGTAGTCTCCCACCATTTACCACAGACAAGAGTCTAGTAGTCTCCCACCATTCACCATAGACAAGAGTCTAGTAGTCTCCCACCATTCACCACAGACAAGAGTCTAGTAGTCTCCTCTAGGTTACGACAGATTGCATGCGCTAACCTTTTGAACCTGAAGTCAATTATGTGATGTCATGAATTCATGTGGTGTAAACGTGGCGTGCATTGTTGATAACGTCATCAATATTGACGTGCAGTCAACAGAACCATGTTCATGTGTTGTGGTGAAAATGCTTGTTTTTTGGCTACTATCTCATCTTTTTCTTTTGTATGTGGGGAAAAAGAACCATTTCCTACCTATGAGGGTGTGCCAACAATATCATAACCCTCGGGGGAATTCCTGAATGTCCAGCCCTTAACAAGTCTTGGGTGGGGCGTTCATGAGTTACCCCTCGGGTTGTGATTTCCTATTCAAAACCTTGGCAAGTCTCGGGTTGGACGTTCATGAATCGTCCCTTGGGTTATGATTTCGTTGTCACGCCTTTAGCAAGCCTCGGATTGGGCGCTCATGAATCACCCCTCGGGTTGTGATTTCGTTGTCACACCCTCTGCAAGCCTCGGATTGGGCATTCATGAATCACCCCTCGGGTTGTGATTTCGTTGTCACACCCTCGGCAAGCCTCGGATTGGGCTTTCATGAAACATCCCTCGGGTTGTGATTTCGTTGTCACACCCTCTAGGTAGGGAAAGATTCTTAAGAATATTCCTATTGGTTAAAATGACGTCACATGATATCCAAGATATTATTGGGTTTGGACAATAGAGTTGTCGTTCTTTGCTCTGAGCATCGTAGCATCATTAGCAACAAGATGGTGACCATAACAGCATAAGTCAGTTGATGAGGAAATTATTGCATACGATCCGAGTTGTTTATTGACGTTATTTTTAGTTCACTTGGCCCGAAGGGCTGGTGAGCTTATGTCATGGCGCGGCGTCCGTCGTCCGTCCGTCCGTCAACATTTCCTTTAAAACGCTACTAGTGTTAGAGTTCTACATGGATTCTAACCAAATTGGCCAGAAACATTCTTGGGGAAAGGGGAACAGAGTTTGTTTAAATTTTGGCTCTGACCTCCCGGGGGCAGGAGGGGCGGGGTCCAATAGGGGAAATAGAGGTAAATTCTTTAAATCGCTACTCATTATAGAGTTCTACATGGATTGTAACCAAATTTGGACAGAAACATCCTTAAGGGAAGGGGAACAGAGCTTGTATAAATTTTGGCTCTGACACCCCGGGGACAGGAGGGGCGGGGCCACATAGGGGAAATAGAGGTAAATCCTTTAAATCGCTGCTAGTCATAGAGTTCAGCATTGATTCTAACTAAATTTGGCCAGAGACATTCTTTGGGGAAGGGGAACAGAATTTGTATAAATATTGGCTCTGACCCCCCAGAGGCAGGAGGGGTGGGGCCCAATAGGGGAAATAGAGGTAAATCCTTTAAATCGCCACTAGTCATAGGGTTCTACATAGATTGTACCCAAATTTGGCCAGTAAAATTATTGGGGAAAGGGGAATAGAGTTGGTATAATTTTGGCTCTGACCTCCTGGGGGCAGGAGGAACAGGGCCTAATAGGGGAAATAGAGGTAAATATCAAAAATCCTTTAGAAAAGAAACATTGAACCTGTATTCAGAACATTACTTGGCATTACAAACCAGGTGAGCGATACAGGCCCTCTGGACCTCTTGTTATTTATATATTTGAAAGAATATTCGACGGGATAAATTTGTTACACAGTTTGTTAGTGACCTAATTCGCCTCACTGATAAAAGTTACTTTTAGACCCAATATTCTTCCGTATTAGGTCACTAACAAACTGCATAACAAATACTATTTTATACTTCACTTTCATTTGTCATTATTTGATTGGATTAAACTTGATCACATGACAATAAGTAATTTAGATATTTCACCGGAATTGGAAGTTGGAGGAAATAACCCCTTAGAATTTCCGCACGTGACCGGAAGTGGATGTCATCTGCAACTTCAGCTCAGATGGCTACAATTCTTTATGAGAAATATACTATACAACAACAAAAATATTAACAAATATACCATACAAACAACAAAGCTATAAACAAATATACCAAAAAAAAAAAAAAAAAAAAAAAAAAAAAAAAAAAAAAAAAAAAAAAAAAAAAAAAAAAAAAAAAAAAAAAAAAAAAAAAAAAAAAAAAAAAAAAAAAAAAAAAAAAAAAAAAAAAAAAAAAAAAAAAAAAAAAAAAAAAAAAAAAAAAAAAAAAAAAAAAAAAAAAAAAAAAAAAAAAAAAAAAAAAAAAAAAAAAAAAAAAAAAAAAAAAAAAAAAAAAAAAAAAAAAAAAAAAAAAAAAAAAAAAAAAAAAAAAAAAAAAAAAAAAAAAAAAAAAAAAAAAAAAAAAAAAAAAAAAAAAAAAAAAAAAAAAAAAAAAAAAAAAAAAAAAAAAAAAAAAAAAAAAAAAAAAAAAAAAAAAAAAAAAAAAAAAAAAAAAAAAAAAAAAAAAAAAAAAAAAAAAAAAAAAAAAAAAAAAAAAAAAAAAAAAAAAAAAAAAAAAAAAAAAAAAAAAAAAAAAAAAAAAAAAAAAAAAAAAAAAAAAAAAAAAAAAAAAAAAAAAAAAAAAAAAAAAAAAAAAAAAAAAAAAAAAAAAAAAAAAAAAAAAAAAAAAAAAAAAAAAAAAAAAAAAAAAAAAAAAAAAAAAAAAAAAAAAAAAAAAAAAAAAAAAAAAAAAAAAAAAAAAAAAAAAAAAAAAAAAAAAAAAAAAAAAAAAAAAAAAAAAAAAAAAAAAAAAAAAAAAAAAAAAAAAAAAAAAAAAAAAAAAAAAAAAAAAAAAAAAAAAAAAAAAAAAAAAAAAAAAAAAAAAAAAAAAAAAAAAAAAAAAAAAAAAAAAAAAAAAAAAAAAAAAAAAAAAAAAAAAAAAAAAAAAAAAAAAAAAAAAAAAAAAAAAAAAAAAAAAAAAAAAAAAAAAAAAAAAAAAAAAAAAAAAAAAAAAAAAAAAAAAAAAAAAAAAAAAAAAAAAAAAAAAAAAAAAAAAAAAAAAAAAAAAAAAAAAAAAAAAAAAAAAAAAAAAAAAAAAAAAAAAAAAAAAAAAAAAAAAAAAAAAAAAAAAAAAAAAAAAAAAAAAAAAAAAAAAAAAAAAAAAAAAAAAAAAAAAAAAAAAAAAAAAAAAAAAAAAAAAAAAAAAAAAAAAAAAAAAAAAAAAAAAAAAAAAAAAAAAAAAAAAAAAAAAAAAAAAAAAAAAAAAAAAAAAAAAAAAAAAAAAAAAAAAAAAAAAAAAAAAAAAAAAAAAAAAAAAAAAAAAAAAAAAAAAAAAAAAAAAAAAAAAAAAAAAAAAAAAAAAAAAAAAAAAAAAAAAAAAAAAAAAAAAAAAAAAAAAAAAAAAAAAAAAAAAAAAAAAAAAAAAAAAAAAAAAAAAAAAAAAAAAAAAAAAAAAAAAAAAAAAAAAAAAAAAAAAAAAAAAAAAAAAAAAAAAAAAAAAAAAAAAAAAAAAAAAAAAAAAAAAAAAAAAAAAAAAAAAAAAAAAAAAAAAAAAAAAAAAAAAAAAAAAAAAAAAAAAAAAAAAAAAAAAAAAAAAAAAAAAAAAAAAAAAAAAAAAAAAAAAAAAAAAAAAAAAAAAAAAAAAAAAAAAAAAAAAAAAAAAAAAAAAAAAAAAAAAAAAAAAAAAAAAAAAAAAAAAAAAAAAAAAAAAAAAAAAAAAAAAAAAAAAAAAAAAAAAAAAAAAAAAAAAAAAAAAAAAAAAAAAAAAAAAAAAAAAAAAAAAAAAAAAAAAAAAAAAAAAAAAAAAAAAAAAAAAAAAAAAAAAAAAAAAAAAAAAAAAAAAAAAAAAAAAAAAAAAAAAAAAAAAAAAAAAAAAAAAAAAAAAAAAAAAAAAAAAAAAAAAAAAAAAAAAAAAAAAAACACAAACAACAAAAATATTATTTTTTTTTCAAAATTTCATGGGTTACACCAGTTTTTTCAGCCCGATTGAATATCGTTTTTATAAAAAAGGCGAATACGACAATCACTTAACAAAATCATCAACACCGTACCGTACGGAAAAAAAAAATCTAATAATTAAAGATTGACGTATAGCCCACGTACGTCACGTTGTAACTCCTGTTTGGATGTCTTATATTGTCTGTTTTCACATTATTAGACCTGCTTGCAGCATTTTGATCTAATACATTCATTGTGTTCGTCCTTTACTCGGTACACTAAACGTCTACATGACGTGCTTGATTCGAGATCTATAAATCCAGCGCGAAATTGAGCGTGAACCTTTGTGACGTCATAATAACGTAGCTCACTGTTACTCGCAATTCCTCGGAAGTTTTCTACAACAGCGAGGTGTTCCTAAAGCCGTGCAATATAACATCTCGAACCGTGCAATATAACTTTCCATGGAAGCGTGCAATATAACTTCGAACCGTGCAATATAACAAGGTTTTATTGAACGGTCGGTGTAATAGTTGAAAATATTATATTTCTTCATATATAGATTGGTGTAAACAAATTATGTATTAAAAACAAAAATATTAACAAATATACCATACCTACAACAAAAATATTATACAAATATAGCATTTTGATGAGGTCGATACATGGTTATATCGACCAAAGAAAAAATATTGACCGAGGACGTAGTCCGAGGTCGATATTTTTTCTGTGGTCGATATAACCATGTATTGACCGAAATCAAAATGCTATATTTGTTTTATTATTTTTCTGGATTTTTTACATTTTGAAATGAGTGCAAATCTAAAAAAGCATCGCATTGTAAATTCTGCTTTGCTATGACAGTTACAATTTTATGATTTTGTAACATGTTTAATTTAAGAACAACATACGAAAACAGTATCAATTGATGCACTTCACACTTTTATTACATGCACCCGGTGCATGCGTTCTTGTAAATTTCATACATGTACATGTACTCGATTATACCTGTAGCTCCATGTCGGACACAGTCAATTAAATGTGTAGTTTGTTCTCCGTTGAAATAATCCACTTCGACGCCAAACATATATTAAAAGATTCAGATTGACATGAATATACATTCTATTATGCTTAGTACTCCATTCCGTAAAATAAAAACCGTATAATACTGTAGGATTAGCTTAGGCCTAATGTTGTTACAAGTCTAGGTGGAAATTTTCAAATAAATATCAAACGTATTCACTATTCAATGGCTCCAGATGCTTAATGAATGTTATTCGATTATTTCCTACTCTCCTACCGTGTTTATGTTGAAAATTTAAAAGTTTGAACTGTAGTCATCAGCTGGAAGTCATCATCATCTTTGATAGAAACCGAAACAATCAACGTCGTCTGTCACATTTTGTGGTTACGCTTCAAACTCAGGTCATCAAAGCGTTTGTTTTAAAGCGCCAGGAACATGAAGCGTTTTGGTAACGTAGATGATAACGTTATCTAAAAATAACCGTGCAATATACTTTTTCTATAAACCACTTCCGGAAAAATCGTGCAATATAGTTTTTTATCGGTGATCACGTGGCGTGTTTTTGACCAATTAGAAGTAATAAAAAATCCAGAAAAATAATAAAAACAAATATACCATACATACAACAAAAATATAAAACAAATATACAAACAACAAAAATATAAACAAATATACTATACAAACAACAAAAATATAAACAAATATACTATACAAACAACAAAAAAATCAACAAATATACTATACAAACAACAAAAATATTAACAAATACACTATACACAAAAAATATTAACAAATATACCATACAAATGTGGCATTTTTAGTGTATAAAGGTTGAGTATAATTGTAGTTTTAAGTAGTTTTAGTTTGTTAGTCTCTATGACAGGTAGATTAGATCACTAGGGTCATTAATTTGGTGTAACAATTAGCATGTCCAATTAGTTTGTAGTTATTGGGTCAGCAGACCAGCAGTGGTGAAATATAGATGGCTGTGGGGCCGCGGTGGCCGAGTGGTTAAGATGTCCCGACATATTACCACAAGCCCTCCACCTCTGGGAAGCGGGTTCGAATCCCATGTGGGGCAGTTGCCAGGTACTGACCGTTGGCCGGTGGTTTTTCTCCGGGTACTCCGGCTTTCCTCCACCAACAAACCTGGCACGTCCTTACATGACCCTTGCTGTTAATAGGACGTAAAAATAAACAAACGAAAATATAGATGGCGGTTATGGTCAACGCCAGCTGTAAACCAAGCCATTTGTAAACTAGAAAGGGCTGTGGTCAGTCTGAGAGCGCTAATGATGTAGTAATGGTGGTGAGAACATTAGGGCACTGTAGTGGAGATGATATATAAATATAGGGGTCAGTGATTGTGTATCTATAGAGCCCAAGTAATGAGCTGTCTGTAGTAAGGGTCGGTCATTAGGCTAAGAATGGATAGGGGATTTCCTTGTCTTAGTTTTGGAGTTATTTATATACTTCTGCTCTCTGGTGATTCCGACCGCCTATTTTTAGCAGCAGATAGAGATGTGGTGCATGGGACAGTCTTTAATTTGCATATCCAGTATTGTTCTATCTTTAGTTATGGTACCTATGTGCTAGGTCTAATTTTAGCCAGGGTCACAAAGAGTTCAGGGGCCATCCTATTTTAGGCATGCATGTGTATTCATAGCCATCCTATAAATATATATCCTTAGTTTAGATTGTTTAGTGAAGAATAGCATTTTATAAATATGTATCCTTAGTTAAGATTGTTTAGTGAAGAATAGCATTTTATAAATAAGTATCCTTAGTTTAGATTTTTTAGTGAAGAATAGCATTTTATAAATATGTATCCTTAGTTAAGATTGTTTAGTGAAGAATAGCATTTTATTTGTATCCTTAGTTTAGATTGTTTAGTGAAGAATAGCATTTTATAAATATGTATCCTTAGTTAAGATTGTTTAGTGAAGAATAGCATTTTTTAGTGAAGAATAGCATTTTATAAATATGTATCCTTAGTTAAGATTGTTTAGTGAAGAATAGCATTTTATAAATATGTATCCTTAGTTAAGATTGTTTAGTGAAGAATAGCATTTTATAAATAAGTATCCTTAGTTTAGATTGTTTAGTGAAGAATAGCATTTTATAAATATGTATCCTTAGAATGGAGTATCTAGTTAATAATACTAAGAATAGATATGTAAATTAGAGTCAGTAAGAGGGAAGGAGACACTCGGAGTGGGGCAGTTCGTGGAAAGTGAGTCGAGAGGTTTGGAGTTTGCCGAGCAGTTGGGCAGTTCGTGGAAAGTGAGTCGAGAGGTACAGCTGGAGTCCTTGGACAGTTAGATGATGGTATTTAGTGATTAGTTTGTAGTGAGTTTAGATAAGTCGGACAGTTAATTAAAAGAATCAGTTTACGTTTGTAGTTGTTGCTGTTGAGTGAAAACCCTGAACTTTGGCTTGATTTGATACAACTTGAATAAATGGAAACATATCTCATATACGGACTTTGTTTAATATTTTTCGTCGTCGTCTGACAACCTGAACTTAAACTTTATTTATACTTTGGTTACACGAAGAGCGAAAACTTCACAATTGGTGTCAGAAGTGGGATACGTATTCAAATTACAACAAAAAGAGCAAAAACGCAAAACAAACAACAAAAACATAAACAAATATACCATACAAACAACAAAAATAGTAACAAATATACTATACAAACAACAAAAAATCTATATAAAAAACTGTTCTGTACCTACAGTCATCATGAACTGTCCGTCTTGCGCCGTGCGTAAACTTTTTATTCAAACAACTTCTTCTCAATAACCGAAAGGCCCATGGTACTGATATTTGGCCTGCGGCATGTTCGGATGAAGGGTTACCAAGTTTGTTCAAATGAATGACCTTGACTATCATTCAAGGTCACGGGTCAAATAGGCTAAATATTTCATTGACTCCTGAATAACTAATTATGTATATATATAAGAGGCCTAGAGATCTGATATTGAGCCTGTGTTATGCTATGATGAGGGCTACCAGTTTTGTTCAAATAAATGACCTTGATATTCATTCAAGGTCACATGGGTCAAATTGCTTGTCACTACTACATTTGTATATCCTTTGAGGTGTTGTATTGTGTCAGATGACCGTTAAGGCCCATGGGCCTCTTGTGTCATGGAAGCAGAAGTGGTGTTGATCTCATTGACATTTATCAAACTGACGCAGCTCAGGAGAACAAATCTGACCCAATCACAGGCCTGCAAAGACTTCCTTTGAATACTACAGAGAGAGCAACACCCAACTTCAAGGCCACACAGTCAACTACAGTGTACTGTTATACGGCTCTTTTGATGTTCATCAAAGGACTAAATTACCTGTTCTGTTCTGTTGCCTCCAGGTTTACTATGAGATAGTCCAGGGGTGGATATAATGTCAATAACCCCTGGAGTATTGGTGGATATAATGTCAGTAACCCCTGGAGTATTGGTGGATATAATGTCAGTGACCCCTGGAGTATCTGTGGATATAATGTCAGTAACCCCTGGAGTATCGGCGGATATAATGTCAGTAACCCCTGGAGTACCGGTGGATATAATGTCAGTAACCCCTGGAGTATCGGTGGATATAATGTCAGTGGTGGATATAATGTCAGTGATAGTACCAGGTTTACTATGAGATAGTCCAGGGGTGGATATAATGTCAGTAACCCCTGGAGTATCTGTGGATATAATGTCAGTAACCCCTGGAGTACCGGTGGATATAATGTCAGTAACCCCTGGAGTATCGGTGGATATAATGTCAGTGATAGTAACCCCTGGAGTATCAAGGATGTAAATGTACTGTCTCGTGTTAAGAATGGACCAAGGATTACAAGACATGGAAAAGTAATGTTTACAATGTTCCATTGGACATTATTCGGATCAATACAACTACAATGTAAAAATGAAATGTACCGTCTTTAAACACATTTCAACTTCCTTCCTTTAAAGGCCCACTACCTTTCCGAAACGGCTTTTAATTTTTAAAAATGGGAATGCAACGAGATCAATAATTTTGTAGAGTCACAAAAGTTATTGACTTACCGTAAATACGACACGTATCATCACCTTCTGAACAATTTTATTAAAATAGATAAGATGTTAATTTTCATAACGCGGGTCGTCTTATGTTTCCTACCGTCGTCCTTAATACCGGTAGTTGACTATCACTGCCCCAGACAGCAAAAGAGCGAAATGACTCTCCACTGTTATCATAAATTACGGAGAAAATCTTGCATATATTTGGTGTTGTAAGCTCATCTTAGGCTATCGATTTGTATTTTCTGATGTTCTTAATGTTTTTAAGAAACCTGTATGTTTTACTCCGGAAAGACAGTGGGCCTTTAATTAAAAGTCAAATGTGTTCATTAATTTATACGTTCGCGTTATATATGTACTTTCGCACTTATACATATGTAAATCCTCACAAACAAAATATCGCCAGTATCCTTCAGTTTTTCTATAGATGTATGTGTTTATTGTTTATGTGTATTTTTTTAGTTGTTTTTTAATACGTGACATTGGCAGTGCCGGGCAGTGCCGTTCCACAAGCGGTATTTAGGATGACATTGGAGTTGCCGGGCAGTGATGATCCATCCAGTCGGTATTTAGGATGACATGGAGTTGTGGGCAATGACGATCTATCCGGGCAAACAGCTAGTGGGTGTACAGTAGATTTGTAAAATTAAATATAATAAAGCACATACTTTAATTATATAAAGCTATCTAACCTAAATAGATTATCTACATGTATACAAAAGTAGAGATATTTATAATCTACACAACATTTGCAATAGTTTTGCCTTGCCGTGTTCAATTTTGGACTGGGCCGATTTTTTTCAAGCCTGTAAAAACCATGGTAACCAAATTTGAGTTGAAACCCGAAAGTTTTCCGCAACATATATATTAAGGGAGATAGGGATACGATGTTTTTTGTCACTTTTCCGTTAAGAAGAATTAACCAAAAGTTACACACACTCCTATTAAACTAACTGATTTTCCAATTTAAAGGGGCTTTAAAGGTAGAAAAGAATAAACATAGTTTTTCAGATATCCTTTCAAGCGTGGCCACTCACCACTTTTCTATACGAAAGCAAATGCTTGACACTCACCATTTTCAAAAACATCAATGAATATGGCCTTTAAATTTTACCGGTGGTTAAAATTGTACTTTTATCGACTAATGTTTTCTCCGAGCTTACTCCTACTACAATGGTTGTCATTTTTCTGGTGGTAAGGAATATCGTTATCCATAGAGAAAAGCTACCTTGGATGCTACGGCGGCACAGAAGTGACACGAAAAATATTAATATAATACGAGCACGTAAAAGAAAAAAATATATTTCACCTTACATAAAAAAACATTTTTCGTCCTACATTAAAAAAAAAATTTTCACCATACATAAAATATTTGTTGTCTTACACAAAGTGTTTTACGTGCTCACGTAATAAGTTTTACGTGAGCACGTAAAAGAAAAAAATATTTTTCACCCTACACAAAATATATATTTTTTGTCCTACATTAAAAAAAAATATTTTTCTTGTCACTTCTGTGCCGCCGTAAGTATAGCCATAACTACTTGGTCTTTTAGAATGTAATTATTTAGGACACGGTGTTTAGTTGTGACTCCCTCAGGAGTATCAGGTTCTGAAGGGTTAGGGATGTTACTGTTCTGTAGTCTTCCAGGTGCCTTAAGATGTGTCTCCACATTTTACATGTTACTCATGGTGTTTTTTTGTTTTTGTTTTTTGTTTTTTTTTTGGGGTTTTTTTTTTTATCTTTAATTTCAAACTTTATTAGTCTCTTTACAAAATACAATGTGTAGAGAAACACATACACGCTGCTGTGTAGACTTGAGGTAGATGTTTGTCTCCCTTTTTGAGATGCTGTAGATGTTGACATTTCTCTGGTTGCTCTCCTGTGTCTAAGGCCAAAAAAAATGTCTATTTAGGGTTACCCGACCGACCCTAGTTTTTTACCCCCGACCCTAATTTTGTATCCACTTTTCTACAAAAAAAAAATTAAAAGTTGAGATTTCGATCTCAGACTCCGGTTCCGGGCATTATTTTACAATGAAAGACCATAAAAAAATCCTCCCGACCTACCGACCCTATTTCAATTTATTTTCCAATGTAACCCTGAACAGACCTATTTTGGTTTGGCCTAATGTCTCCAGTATTACCTTTGGTATAGGTAGTTTTTTGTCTTTAGAATTTGGTTAGGTTCATTATCTGGGCCAGATGCTTTTGATGGGTTGATTTATCATCGATGTTGATAGGTGGGACGTTTTGTTTTGCCCATGTTGAGGTTGGCTATAGTTGGTACACGTGTATGTATAAAACCGTTCAATATAACAAACAAAACATACCAAAGAGTTTCTCCTTGATTTACGATTTTCAACGATTTTATTTTACACCCAGACTCATGATAATGTGTAACATGAGGGATATAACAAATACAAATGTATAGGCGTGACAGGATGGACAAGTATATGTAACATGAGGGATATAACAAATACAAAGGTATAGGCATGACAGGATGGACAAGTATATGTAACATGAGGGATATAACAAATACAAAGGTATAGGCATGACAGGATGGACAAGTATATGTAACATGAGGGATATAACAAATACAAAGGTATAGGCATGACAGGATGGACAAGTATATGTAACATGAGGGATATAACAAATACAAAGGTATAGGCATGACAGGATGGACAAGTATATGTAACATGAGGGATATAACAAATACAAATGTATAGGCGTGACAGGATGGACAAGTATATGTAACATGAGGGATATAACAAATACAAATGTATAGGCATGACAGGATGGACAAGTATATGTAACATGAGGGATATAACAAATACAAATGTATAGGCGTGACAGGATGGACAAGTATATGTAACATGAGGGATATAACAAATACAAATGTATAGGCGTGACAGGATGGACAAGTATATGTAACATGAGGGATATAACAAATACAAATGTATAGGCGTGACAGGATGGACAAGTATATGTAACATGAGGGATATAACAAATACAAATATATAGGCATGACAGGATGGACAAGTATATGTAACATGAGGGATATAACAAATACAAATGTATAGGCGTGACAGGATAGACAAGTATATGTAACATGAGGGATATAACAAATACAAAGGTATAGGCATGACAGGATGGACAAGTGTATGTAACATGAGAGATATAACAAATACAAATGTATAGGCATGACAGGATGGACAAGTATATGTAACATGAGGGATATAACAAATACAAATGTATAGGCGTGACAGGATGGACAAGTATATGTAACATGAGGGATATAACAAATACAAATGTATAGGCGTGACAGGATGGACAAGTGTATGTAACATGAGGGATATAACAAATACAAATGTATAGGCGTGACAGGATGGACAAGTGTATGTAACATGAGGGATATAACAAATACAAATGTATAGGCGTGACAGGATGGACAAGTGTATGTAACATGAGGGATATAACAAATACAAATGTATAGGCGTGACAGGATGGACAAGTGTATGTAACATGAGGGATATAACAAATACAAATGTATAGGCGTGACAGGATAGACAAGTATATGTAACATGAGGGATATAACAAATACAAAGGTATAGGCATGACAGGATGGACAAGTATATGTAACATGAGAGATATAACAAATACAAAGGTATAGGCATGACAGGATGGACAAGTATATGTAACATGAGGGATATAACAAATACAAATATATAGGCATGACAGGATGGACAAGTATATGTAACATGAGGGATATAACAAATACAAATGTATAGGCGTGACAGGATGGACAAGTGTATGTAACATGAGGGATATAACAAATACAAATATATAGGCATGACAGGATGGACAAGTGTATGTAACATGAGGGATATAACAAATACAAATATATAGGCATGACAGGATGGACAAGTGTATGTAACATGAGGGATATAACAAATACAAATATATAGGCATGACAGGATGGACAAGTATATGTAACATGAGGGATATAACAAATACAAATGTATAGGCATGACAGGATGGACAAGTATATGTAACATGAGGGATATAACAAATACAAATGTATAGGCGTGACAGGATGGACAAGTATATGTAACATGAGGGATATTATAACAAATACAAATGTATAGGCATGACAGGATGGACAAATATATGTAACATGAGGGATATAACAAATACAAATGTATAGGCGTGACAGGATGGACAAGTATATGTAACATGAGGGATATAACAAATACAAATGTATAGGCGTGGCAGGATGGACAAGTATATGTAACATGAGGGATATAACAAATACAAAGGTATAGGCATGACAGGATGGACAAGTATATGTAACATGAGGGATATAACAAATACAAATATATAGGCATGACAGGATGGACAAGTATATGTAACATGAGGGATATAACAAATACAAAGGTATAGGCATGACAGGATGGACAAGTATATGTAACATGAGGGATATAACAAATACAAAGGTATAGGCATGACAGGATGGACAAGTGTATGTAACATGAGGGATATAACAAATACAAAGGTATAGGCATGACAGGATGGACAAGTATATGTAACATGAGGGATATAACAAATACAAAGGTATAGGCATGACAGGATGGACAAGTATATGTAACATGAGGGATATAACAAATACAAAGGTATAGGCATGACAGGATGGACAAGTATATGTAACATGAGGGATATAACAAATACAAAGGTATAGGCGTGGCAGGATGGACAAGTATATGTAACATGAGGGATATAACAAATACAAATGTATAGGCGTGACAGGATGGACAAGTGTATGTAACATGAGGGATATAACAAATACAAATGTATAGGCATGACAGGATGGACAAGTATATGTAACATGAGGGATATAACAAATACAAATGTATAGGCATGACAGGATGGACAAGTATATGTAACATGAGGGATATAACAAATACAAATGTATAGGCATGACAGGATGGACAAGTATATGTAACATGAGGGATATAACAAATACAAATGTATAGGCATGACAGGATGGACAAGTATATGTAACATGAGGGATATAACAAATACAAAGGTATAGGCATGACAGGATGGACAAGTATATGTGACATGAGGGATATAACAAATACAAAGGTATAGGCATGACAGGATGGACAAGTATATGTAACATGAGGGATATAACAAATACAAAGGTATAGGCATGACAGGATGGACAAGTATATGTAACATGAGGGATATAACAAATACAAATATATAGGCGTGACAGGATGGGCAAGTGTATGTAACATGAGGGATATAACAGATACAAATGTATAGGCGTGACAGGATGGTCAAGTATATGTGACATGAGGGATATAACAAATACAAATATATAGGCGTGACAGGATGGGCAAGTGTATGTAACATGAGGGATATAACAAATACAAATGTATAGGCATGACAGGATAGACAAGTGTATGTAACATGAGGGATATAACAAATACAAATGTATAGGCGTGACAGGATGGACAAGTATATGTAACATGAGGGATATAACAAATACAAATGTATAGGCATGACAGGATGGGCAAGTATATGTAACATGAGGGATATAACAAATACAAATGTATAGGCGTGACAGGATGGGCAAGTATATGTAACATGAGGGATATAACAGATACAAATGTATAGGCGTGGCAGGATGGACAAGTATATGTAACATGAGGGATATAACAAATACAAAGGTATAGGCATGACAGGATGGACAAGTATATGTAACATGAGGGATATAACAAATACAAAGGTATAGGCATGACAGGATGGACAAGTATATGTAACATGAGGGATATAACAAATACAAAGGTATAGGCATGACAGGATGGACAAGTATATGTAACATGAGGGATATAACAAATACAAATATATAGGCGTGACAGGATGGGCAAGTATATGTAACATGAGGGATATAACAAATACAAATGTATAGGCGTGACAGGATGGACAAGTATATGTAACATGAGGGATATAACAAATACAAATGTATAGGCGTGACAGGATGGGCAAGTATATGTAACATGAGGGATATAACAAATACAAATATATAGGCGTGACAGGATGGACAAGTATATGTGACATGAGGGATATAACAAATACAAATGTATAGGCATGACAGGATAGACAAGTGTATGTAACATGAGGGATATAACAAATACAAATGTATAGGCGTGACAGGATGGGCAAGTATATGTACATAACATTATTATATAGCAATTACTCTCAACATTTGTACATTTCACATGAACGAAACACAAAGTATAAATATTTCATTCATGGTGCAATAAGAAAAAAAAACCCTAAATGATAAATGTAGAATATTTTGATTTTATAGTAGCATCATTATTGCGATTGTAGTAGAAGATTAAGTTTTTTAAGAAAAAGGGAGAGTCCATTTAGGACACTCTTATTACAAACTGATATCAAACCTTTCATCTTATTATCATTTGGGTTAATTCGGAAGTAGTTTGGAATATACTTTCTTTGCAAATTTTGGACAACCGCATTATTACAAACAAACAAATAATGAAACTCATTTCCAACATGTTCCAAGCACATATTACAAAGTCTATCTTCTTTAGGAATATTTCGCCATATGCCTGTTTCAATGGGAAACTTTAAGTTACAGGTACGTATTTTGGTTATTTGCAATCTCTTATTTTCGGACAATATTGTCAAATACTTCTCAAATTTAAATTCAGTTTAAAAATTAAATAGAATTGTCCTCTCGATGAGTTATGGGTATCAGAAAACCAGTTTTTGATGAACTGGTCTTGGAGCCTTTGTTTTAAATAGTGTTTGAAAAACATCTTAGGCATAATAATTTTGATATCAAATATATATGAAAAACCAGTTTCATCAAATATACTCTTAATTTTGCTAATCCACTTGAAGGAATGAGTTCCATTTTCTTGTAGACAAAGAACTAATTTTATTAAAATACTACTTAATTTTTCATCATTTCTTAACAATTTATTCCAAAAACGAGCCATTTGAAGTTTGATATTTAATTACAATGAAAGCCGACCAAGTTCTCCATACATTAGGGTGCTAGATCTTACAATATCCTTTTACAAAATTTCAAATGCACTTGTTCTAGTTTCTTTAAGTTTTCAAACCCCCAGACTTCCGAGCCGTACAGGAGAATTGGCTCAACTACCGAATAAAAAATCTTTATTTGTAAGTCAATTGGAATAGCCTGGGTACGATTTTTTTTATATAATGCAAAAAGGGATTTTTGCGCTTGATCCATAAGTCGAATTTTTGCTTTTAAAAAGTTTCCATTGTAATTAAATATTACACCAAGATATATAAAATTATCCACAATTTCAAGTGTTGCATCTCGCAAATAAAACTCAAGATTTTGTGTTGACTTCCGTCTACAGAAAATCATTACTTTAGTTTTGTCGACATTTACCTTCAGTTTCCAAATACAAAAAAATTATGTATCACAATAATGTTAGAAAATGTCTAACGCTTTTTGAAGTCCTTCGGGGGTTTCTGCAAACAGAAGTGTATCGTCGGCATATAACAAGACGAAGATTTGTAAACACATGTAAACATTGTTAACACATGACTTGATATTATTATACATATTCTTAATAACAGTAAAACATTTGCCTTTAATATGTGATTTTTGAAGTTTCATCCATAGTCCAGCTCGCCAAACCGTATCGAAAGCTTTTCTAAAATCTATGAATGTACAGTAGAGTTTTTTCCCACTATTCAGGTAAAAAAAATTAACATATGTAAAATAAAAAATATTATCGACTGTTGAATGATCTTTACGGAATCCTGCTTGATTAATAGAAAGAATTTGCTTTTGCTTTACCTGAACAGCTTATAAGGGTGATTGCCCTGTAGTTATCGGGATCCTGTGGGTCTCCTTTATTTTTATATATAGGATTAATTACTCCAATTGTCCAATCTTCCGGTATGATACCAAAGTTAAGAACAATATTTAAAAGTTTACAATAAATAGTTACCATTTCTGGAGGTGAATGTTTTAAATATTCATTCAATATTTTATCATAACCAGGGGCTTTACCATTTTTTAACTGCCCGATCGCTTTTTTAACTTCATCTTCCGTTATTTCATTATTCAATATATCATCATCATCATCTTCATCCTCATCATCGTTCAAATCATCATCATCATCATCACCATCATCATCATCATCATCATCATCATCATCATCATCATCATCATCATCATCATCATCATCATCATCATCATCATCATCATCATCATCATCATCATCATCATCATCAAAATCATCATAATCATCATCATCATCATCATCATCATCATCATCATCATCATCATCATCATCATCATCATCATCATCATCATCATCATCATCATCATCATCATCAAAATCATCATAATCATCATCATCATCATCGTCATCGTCGTCATCATCATCATCATCATCACCATCATCATCATCATCGGTCAATACCTCATCATTATCGCTATCGTTCGATACATCGTCATCAATGTCATCATCATC